>NC_091569.1:16153558-16171058 GCF_042767895.1 Penaeus vannamei | reverse complement strand
AGGAGGGGAAACACATGATAAAAGAGGCGAATAAACGATAAGATTACTGAAAAGAGGGTTAGATACTTGAGTTAGGGGATGGGAGAGAAGGCGAGGGGAAGCCGGCAAATGGACGGCAGAAGCGAGGAAGGGGAATGATTGAGGGGAGAAGAATTATGGGAGAGGGGAAGGGGCGAAGAAACGGGTAAAATAAGGAAGAGGCAACTAACTTACTAATCGGCCAGTTATTAGAGGAATATCCGGCCCTTCTCGCCACGCCGCTGCCTCGCCCGGCCCTCGCCCTCAGCCCTGGGAATCGCCGGATTTCGACGCGAAGCAAAACGAATTTGGAAAGAAATATCTGTATCCAGCTCTGGCTCTCCCTCTGTCTATACGGGTGTGTGTGTGTGTGTATGGATAGATATAGAGAGATATATAGATAAATAGATAGATGGATCAACACACCCTCACGCACATTCACACATGTACTTATTCACACACACGCACACATAATTTATATATATATATATATATATATATATATATATATATATATATATATATATATATATATATATATATATATATATATATATGTGTGTGTGTGTGTGTGTGTGTGTGTGTGTGTGTGTGTGTGTGTGTGTGTGTGTGTGTGTGTGTGTGTGTGTGTGTGTGTGTGCGGGCGTGTGTGTATGATTGTGAGACCATGACAAGTAGATCACAAACTCTCCTAGCGCCCTCCCCCCTCCGCCGCCCTCACCGCCCTCACGCCCGCGAGCGCCGCTGCACTCGCCGCGCCGAGACGCCAGCGCATACCAGGCGTTCCAGCGAAGCCTCTTTAGTCACCCGCGTTTCCGGCTCCGCATCCTGTTCGCTCACGCCCGCCATCACACCTCGCTCGTTTTATGTTCTAGTTTTATTGCGGGCGGTTGCGGTGCCCCCCGCCGCCCCTTTCGTTCTGGCGCGACGCAGGGACGCCCGGGGAACCTGACCGCTCATCTTCGGGCTGTTATTATATTGTAGTTTCTGTATTTTTATTTTCGTATTTATAGTTGTTTTTTCTTCTTCTTCTATTTCTCTATGACATGCATCTAGCTTTTTCGTATTTACTGGTTTAGGATTCTTTGCTTCTCTATGGCATGCATCTAACTCGACATGGGCTTTAGAAATTGTTTATGTAATTTTAATATCATCGTAATTTTTTATTAGTATATTAGGTGTGGGAATGGGAAGTAGCTGGACACCGGGCTTCCATCCATAGCTTTCTTTCTACATGGCCTTTTCTTCATTTCTTTCTCTTATTACTCTTTGTTCTTGGCTTGCATATTCGGATATTCATCGGCTACTGAACGAAAGGGCAAGAGTCTCTTAATCAGCTGATGATGATCAGCTGTTTTCGGCAGGAAGGGCAAGCAGCCAGCCTAAAGAGTGCTTGCATGTTCTTTCTCTTAGAATGCTTCTTAGCAACTCTGTCAGCTTCAGATTCTTAGCTCTCTCTTACCATGTCTCTGTCTCCTCTCCCTTCTCTCTCCCTTTCCTCTTACCTCACCCCCACTTTCTCTTTCTTCTCTCTCCCTTTCTCACTTCATCTCTTCTTCCCCCCTTTGTCTGTCCCTCTCCCTCTCACCTAACATCTTCTCCTTCATTCTACCTCCCATAACCCCATCCTCCATCTCTCCCTCCTCCTCCCTCCTTCCTCCCTTCTCCTCCTCCTCCTCCTCCTTTCCCTTCCCGTCTCCCTTATCCCCCCCCCCCCCCCCCTTCCCTATTCCTTCGAGGCATCCTTCCTTCCCTCTCGTCTCGCCATTTAGCTGTCCATCAGAGTACAGCGCCTCGGCCGCTCGTGGGGTGCCCGCCGTGTCCCTCTCCGCGTCCCTGGGATTAGTGGCGAGCTCCCAAGGTTACTTCTGTCCCCCCCTTCCCCCCTTTCCCCCCTGTCTCCTTCTTTCTTCCTCCCTCCCTCCATCTCTCCATCTCTCTCTCTCGCTTCTCTTTTCACTTTTCTAACATCCTTCCCTCCTATCTCCCCCTCCCTCCTTCTCTCCCTCCATTCCTCCTTTTCTTCCTCCTTTTCACCATCCACCCTTTTCTTCTTTCTTCCTCCCTTCCTTTTGCTTCTTCTTCCACTGCTTCCTTGTCTTTCTCTTCTTCCAATTTATGACCCATTTTTTATTTTTCCTTTGGCAGTATCGCTAATAAATTTATATGATTTTGATTCTATCTATTTTTTTAATCTCTCTACTATCTCAGCTCAGACCTTCAACAATCTCTTATTTTTGCTTTCATGTTTTTCGTCTCCTATTTCCTCTTCTTTCATTTTATTATTTTCCTCTTCAAGGTATCTTTTCACCAATTCTGCCTTGCTCCTCGCTTTCTTTTTTTACTTCTCTTTCTTCTCTGTAAATTTCTACCTTTGGAGGCCATTGTGACCTTCTCTCTCCTTCTGTGTGTACCAGTCTGTTTTCTTCACTTTCTCCGTCTTTCCTTCTCTGTCTCTTCCCATATATATGAACACATACACACATGTAAATACATCTGTGTATATATCATATATACATATCTATGTTTATATACATATATGTGTGTATGTATATATATATATATATATATATATATATATATATATATATATATATATATATATATATATATATATATATATATATTTGTTTATTTATCTATTCATTTATTCATTCATATATACATACATATATATACAAATGCGTACGTTCTTCCCTTCGTGATTGAGAGGCTCTCAGCCCGCGTGCCTGTCGGTGTGCGTGAGCCGCGTCGCGGGCGTGAGGGCGTGCCTGAGCGGGTGTGCGCCGGCATCTACCTGGCGGCCGCAAAGGCGTTCGGAGTTTACCGTTAAGAGCGTCTCAAATTCCTTCCTTAATCCGGCTTTCGGATGAGCTGGTAATTGTCTTGTTTTCCAGCTGATGCGGGTTTGATGTCAGTGGTTGGACCCCGTGACTTCGTGCGCCTTTCTCTCTCTTTCTTTCGTCCTCGGCTGATGGCTCTTAACCCGTCCCGCCGCCCGCTCTTTCGCTCGCTCTCACGCCCACCTGCGCGCTCCTCTTGGGCGGATGCTCTCGCTCATAGATTTTATGTCTTCGTTTATGTATGGTCTCTCTCTCTCTCTCTCTCTCTTTCTTTCTTTCTCTCTCTCTCTCTCTCTCTCTCTCTCTCTCTCTCTCTCTCTCTCTCTCTCTCTCTCTCTCTCTCTCTCTCTCTCTCCCTCCCTCCCTCCCTCCCTCCCTCCCTCCCTCCCTCCCTCCTCCCCTCCCTCCCTCCCTCCCTCCCTCCCTCTTTCCTTCCCTCTCCCTCCCTCCCTCTACCCTGTCTCCGTCCCTCCCTTGCCTATGTCCATTTCCATTTTTATCTCTTTTCCTCCCTTCTTTCGTCTCCCCCCCCCCTTCCTCTCCTGCTCATTTCCCTCCCTCCCTTCTCTCTCTCTTTCACTCCGTTTTTTATATCTTTTCCTCACTTTCCCCTCTCTCCATTTTTTTCTTTTTTTTCTTATTTTTTACCTGTTTATGAGCTATCTCCCTCTCTCCCTCTCCTCTTTCTCCTGTTTCTCTCCCCCCCTCCTTTCTCTCGCACATTCTCTCTCTCTCTCTCTCTCTCTCTCTCTCTCTCTCTCTCTCTCTCTCTCTCTCTCTCTCTCTCTCTCTCTCTCTCTCTCTCTCTCTCTCTCTCTCTCTGCCACCCTCTCTGCCAGAGAACTTTGTCGTCTCACACTTTCACTCCGGCTCCGCTCAAAGTCCGCGTCCGTCAAGCAACTTTCCATTTCTCCTCCTTCTATCGCCACCAACGTCTTTCTCTTTCGTAAATGTACTCTCCCGTAAATATGAATAAATATACATATATATACATATATATATATATATATATATATATATATATATATATATATATATATATATATATATATATATATATATATATATATATATGTATGTGTGTGTGTGTGTGTGTGTGTGTGTGTGTGTGTGTGTGTGTGTGTATTTTTAGTTCATTGTAATTTTGTATTATCATTTTCCATATCGATATATATATTTTTTCTTTGCATTTCTTGCTTTTCGTTTTAATGTTCTTTTCTTTCTTTTTTTCTTTTTTTCTTTATATCCATTTCCTAGCTTCTCCTCTCCTCACTTTTATTTTATTGTACATATATACATATCTTTTTTTCGGGATCATCCATGCCTAAACTTTTACATGATTATCTCTCCCAATCCTCCCTCGCTTCCATTTTCCTTCGTTCCAATCTATTTCCCCCGTTTTCCTTTTTGTTCACTTTTATTCGCCTTTTCCCGCTCCTCCTCTGCCTTTGCTTTTCCCCTTCATTTGGCCTCTTCATTCTCCCTTTCTCTTCCATTCCTCTCCTTTCTCGTCGACCTACATTAACCTATTTCAAACCCTTCGCTCTTTCGCTCTTTGTTTTTTAGGTAAACTTTATTCGTATTCTAATTCTCTATTTCTTATTTATAGAAATTTATAAAAACCGCTGAATACTTTAAAGTTATCTAATAATTCAAGTAATCTCCCACAACTTGAATCTAAAGCAACATTGCCCGCATTAAGATAATAATAATAATAATAATTCAGGTGAGTTGTTGCAACGAGACACTAATGAAAGGTGGCGTTGCAATTCCGTAGACTTTGACAGCGATCGGCGGAGGCAGAGGAACCCGTCATGCTGTTGCTGTAACGGATTTGCGATCGCGTTTAAATCTCGTAATTAAAGTGGATTAATTAGATATTAGAATCAAGGTACACTTTAAGTACTAATATCTTTACGGTGTTAGGTTAAATTAAATGCACTGGTGAGGGCGGTGAAAGTTAAAAGATGTAATAGCGATGATAACAATGAAAGTGATAATGATGATAGTAATAACGCTAATGGCAGTAATAAAAACAATAATTATTATAAAGGGAATAATACAAATGATAGTGATGATAATGATAATGATGATGATAATAATAATAAAAACGAATATAATGATAATAGTATTAATAATAATGATAATCATAAAAAGAATTATAATAACATAACATTGATGATATTGATTATGATAATGATAAAACTGATGATAATAATGATAATGATAATGATAAAAATAATGATGATAATGATACTGATACTGATAACAATGCTAACAGAAATAATGATAATGATGATAATAATTATAATGATGATGATAAATATAATGAGGATAATAATAATAATATTGATAATGATAATAGTAATAATAACAATAACAATAATGACGATGATAACAACAACGATTGAAATAATAATAATGATGATAATAATAACAATGATGATAATGATGACAATGATAAAAATAATAATGATGATAATGATAATAATATAATGATAAAAATAGTAATGATAATAATGATATCGACAATAATAAAAATAACAATAATAATAATGATAAAAATGATAACAATAATAAAAACAGCAACAATAATAATAATAATAACAATAGATATCATGATAATGAAAATGAAGATGATAATAAGGACAATAACAAATGATGATAATGATAACAATCATTATGATAATAATAATAATGATAATGATGATAATGATAATCATAATGATATAAATAATAATAATGATGATAGTTTGATAACAATAATGGTAATAATAATAATAGAAATAATGATAGTTATTATAACAATAATGATAACGATGATGATAATAATAGAAGCAATAACAGTAATAATATTGATCATAATAATGATACTACTACTACTACTAATAAAGATGATAATAATAATAATGATAATAATATCAATAATAATGATAATGATAGTAATGATGATGATGATGATAATAATCATCATCATAGTAATAATAATAATGATAATGATAATGATAATAGTAACGGTAATAATGATAACGTTAATGTTTTTTTTATAACAAGGTACTGAAAATAATAATGATAACAATGATAATAATGATCACATAAAAATAAGAAAAATAGTGATAATCATAATGTTAACAATACTATAGCGATCAATTCATTTTTATGTAAGAATGGGCGATGACTGACAGCAAAAATGAATAATCACACACACACACATATCTCGTGTGTATGTATGTCATATCACAAACCTCAGAAAATCTTAATCAAATCTATCATTACCTCCACCAAAGAGGTCCTTTTTTTGGTTAGTTGGTTAGCAGGGTAACTCAAAAAGTTATAAACTTAGATGTAATTAAATCCTGGTGGTGATCCGGATGATGATCTGGATCCAGGAAGGTTAGCAGGATAACTCAAAAAGTTATGAACAGATTTTTAATTTTTTTCTTTCTTTCTTTCTTTTTTTTTACCAGAGGTGTGTCTTAGCCCGACTTACATGTCATTTACATTTTGGTGGTGATCCGAATCAGGATCAGGATCCATTATTATTATTATTATTATTATTATTATTATCATTATTATCATATTTTATCTTTTTTTGTAATATTCATTAACACTGCGTGATATGGAAACACGGACGTCACCGGTGTACTTGAGAAAGAGGTGATTTTAATGTAATTCTTCAAGTGTAGATATCTTTTTTTTTTTTTTTTTTTTTTTTTGCATTAGTGACCCTAATGCCATGGCGGATATATGCGGTCTGAATGTTTCTTGTTATCAACATCATCATCATCAGTATCATCATTATCATTATCATTATTATTATTATTTTCATTATCATTATCATCTTATCATTTTCATTATTTCTATAAATATCCCTGTTATTATCATCATTAATGAATTCGTTGTATTCATTATTATCATTGCTATCACTATCATTTTGATCATTGTCATTGTTGTTATTATTGTTATCATAATCATTATCGTTAAACTATTATCACATTTATCATTATTTTCATCATCACTATTATCATCATCTTTATTACTATTACCATTATCATTGATGATGCTATTGCATTACTGTTATTGCCATTATTATCATTATCATTATTATAAAAACCTGTCCATACCTTTCCGCGTTATCCTCCGCTGGATCCGGATCATGATCTTGTTTACCACCTCAATGGCAACTAAATTGGAATAAGGCAAAAAAAAAAAAAAAAAAAAAAAACTTCCTTGGCTGAGATAATAATGATAATAACACTAACAATAATTAAAAAAATGAGAATGACTATGGCACTGATAATGATAATAATAATGATAATAACTACAGCAATAATAATGGCAATGGTAATGATAATGATACTAACAATAACGATAATAATGATGAAAATAACTTTATTGCTGATAATGATAATATCGATAACATTATTTACAAAAGCATTAAGAATAATGATGGTAACAATAATGATAATGATAATAGAAATATTAATAAGAAGATAATCATGATAATATTGACGATTACATTACTTCCGAGAATGTAATTTCAGTTATCATTATAGCGATTGCCGTAAAAAGAAAAAGAATGCGGATAATTAGTGATAATAATTGGGATAATATACAAGGAAAAGCAGTGACCAAGATCTTTTTTTAACTACACATTTTTGTCTATTTTCTTTCGTTTCTCTCTCTCTCTCTCTTTCCCTCCCTCTCTCTCTTTCCCTCCCTCCCTCCCTCCCTCTCTCTCTCTCACACACACTCTCTCTCTCTATCTGTCTATCTATCTCTTTCTTTCTCTCTCTTTTATTTTCTATTTATTAATCAATTTACTTATGATTATTTCTAATCACAAATACCCCTTCGCGACGGGGAAATGGTTTTAGCCTCGTCATCTGACCCTTTGCCTTGCCCGGCCACTGAGGCTTGGAGTTGGGGTCGTTCGCCCTTCCCAGATGACAGGGGCCTCCGTCCGTCCGTCTGTCTGTCTGTCTGTTTCTCTGTCGTGGGATTTATTTTTTACCTTTTTGAATGAGTCTGTCTTTCGGTGTCTTGGTATCGATGTATATTTATCTTTATATATATGTGTGTGTTTGTGTATGTGTGTGTGTGTGTGTGTGTGTGTGTGTGTGTGTCTGTGTGTGTGTGTGTGTGTGTGTGTGTGTGTGTGTGTGTGTGTGTGTGTGTGCGTGTGTGTGTGTATGTGTGTGTTCTGTCTGTCTTTCTCTCGATGTGTTAGTATCAATGTATATTTATCTGTGTACATTTTTTCCATTGTCTGACTATATACCATTCCACCTCCATGACTAAACAATAACAATTAGTCCCAAACCATACGTGAACAGTGGCGCCCACATTAACAACGGGTCAGACAGACAACTTCAGTCAGACAGACAGACAAACACAGACAACTTCATTACGCCATAAGCTGAGGGCTTGTGCCGACGCGATCCATCAGTCTGCTAACAAGGAGATTATCAGCTTTTGTCTCATGGTCCACGCAAATACCTCCATTTCGCGTAACACTCGCCAAAAAACACATAAACTTGATTTTCCTCTTCAACATAACACTGTAACACCCCCCCCCCCACCCCCACCCCCGCTCTCTTCCCCCTCTCACACATACGTACATACCTACCCCCTTCAGCACTGATACAATATAAAAGAAATTATATATGGTCGTATAATTACGGAGTTTTAGCAACTAAATACCTTCCATCTCTCTGGAATCCCCTGGCTATCCTATTACGATGTGCGTGCGTGCGTGTGCGTGTGTGTTTATACACGGCAACTCTCAATCACGTGTTTATGTTGCTAAAACACTCACCCGCACGCGCGCTTACACACACACACACACACACACACACACACACAGACACACATCCATACCCCCAGCCCCTCCCCACAAACTCACACACACACACACACACACATTCATGCCCCCCAGCCCCTCCCCACAAACTCACACACACACACACACACATTCATGCCCCCCAGCCCCTCCCCACAAACTCACACACACACACTTACTTAAAGGAAAAAAAATACCTATACACCTTTCATAAGCACACTCGCAGACGCGGCGCATGTAATCCCCCAGAAAGAAGTTTTAATCTCATTTTATCCAGCATTATCCAACAGCATCCCTCGAGCAGCCAAACAACACATCGGCGGCAGCCTCCTTCAAAGGTCCTTTCGCCAGCTTCTTCTTATCCTTCTCCTCTGCGACACTCGAGGGATAGCCGTAGTATTTGTTTAGGCTACGACCCCCTTCCCGTCCCCGCCTATATAGAGATCGCCCCGTTCTTTTTCCTCCTTACTTGCACTATATATAGTTTTTTTTTTTTTTTTTTTACCTTTCTTTCTCATTCCCAGTCTGTATTTTTTCTCTTCTGTCCCTTTCTTTCCCCTTTTATCCTCTCTCCTCTTCTTTCCATATTTTTTCTCCTCCCTTCCCTCCCTATTCCATATCCTACTCTCCATTTTTTCCTTATCCTTCACCTTTCATTCTCCCTCTATTTCATTCCTTTATTTCCTTCCCTTTCCCTTCTCCCCGTCTCTATTCCCTTTCCCTTCTGTCCTTCCCTCTCTCCCTCCCTCCCTTCTCCCTTCCATTCCTCTTTTTTCTTTCCTCTCTCCCTTCCTTCCTTCTCCCTTCCATTCCCCTTTTTTTCCTTCCCTCTCTCCCTTCTCCCCTTCCCTTCCCCTTGCTTTTTCTTTCCCCTTCCCCTACCTCTCTGAAGACACAAGCCATTTTTATACACTTTTAACTCGCACATCATCCAGGCTCATCCATGGTTATCTGTCCAAGTCCGGGGGTCCCTTCATCCGCTTATGTGTGTCTGTGTATGTGTTTTAAATGTGTATATACGCGTGTACGTGCCCCTACGCGCATGTATTTTGGCATGCATGTAAGTCTGTCTCTCTCCCCTCTACACACGCTCTCCGTCAGGGATATGACTGCGAAGAAGGGGGAAGCGAAGGGAGGAAGGGCCGAGGAGGAGGTGCTGAAAGGGGGAAAGGGAGAGGGAAGGGGAAGGGGGACTGAGACGAATGTAAGGCGAGCACAAGAGCCGTGAGTGAGCATTAGTGACATAAGTCGCGGTATTAGAAGAGCATTAGGCTTTTTCGTGGCGTTAAGGGATCTTTGGCCTAAGAGGCATTAAGCCAAAATCGGCTCTGTGTGTGTGTGTGTTTAGGCTATTTACTGCCGTGTTATTAGCTTATTTAATTTTCTGGTAATTCGATTATGAGAAGATGATGGGTTCCTTGCGGTCTGAAGGGGTGGGGGAGGGGGGAGGGGAAGGGGGGTCGGGGGAAGGAAGGAAGTGGTGATTTTTGTGGATTTTAAGTCGTGGGTGGGAGAGGGGAGGGAGGACGGGAGGGAGGGACGGGGGCGGGGACCAGGCGATGTAGTTTACACGTGCTAAGCTCTTCCGCACATGAAAAAGTAAACACCTTGTAAGAGGGATTTGCTAAACGGATTTCTTTTTTCCTGTGAAATTCATTCTTTCGGTTAATGGGGACGTGAGGGGGTGGGAGGTGTTGGGGGAGGGGGTAGCTAATGTTGGGGGAAGGGGTAGGTGCTGGGAGGGGGTGGTGGGGAAGGGGATAGAGGGGAGGGAGAATGAAGGGGAAGGGGAGGTGGGGGGGGGGATATCACACTCCCTCTCTTCCCTTCACTCCGAAACAGTACGCTATAACAGTAAAGAAAATCGCCAGAAAATACTATGAACTGTTGGGTAGCTCAAAGCTTATCCGCAATCCAAGCATTAAATGATTTATGGGTTATACATAATTACCACTAATCAGCTTAGCCGTGTTTAACTCCGGCATCACTTATATATATTTACTTTGGTGCAAGCCTGCTGTTGTTACTGTTCACAGGCTGAACGAGGATAAAGTCTGAATATTTATAAATGTATATATTCTTCATCGTGGTAAGAGAACAAGCATTACGCAACACGAAGGAGATCACCATTCATATTACGCACAGGACTGGTATAATAATCTATCAATAGATCTATCAATTCAAGAGAAACTAATTCATTCAAGAAGAAGAAGAAGAAAAAAGGACTTATCATAATCTCCGGAAAAGTTCCCACGATGATGGCCTTGTGGTTTAATCCGGGAAGGCCACGCCCCCTGAAGGACTTGCACGGGGGCGCTCGCTGGCCGTCTCAGGGAGGGGGAGGGAGGGGGAAGGGGGAAGGGAAGGGGAAGAGAAGGGGAAAGGGGAAGGTGGAAAGAAAGGGGGAGGAGAATGGGAAGGGAAGGGGAAAGGGGGAAGGATGGGGGAGAGGGTTGTGGAGAGTGAGGGGAAAAGGGGAGGGGGAGGGGAATGGGAAAGGGGAAAGGGAGGGAAGGAAGTAGAGGGGGGAAAAGGGGGATGCGGAGGGGAAAGGGGAATGGAAGGGGAGGGGGAGGGGTAAAGGGAAAAAAAGGGAAGTAACGGGTAGAGGGAGGGAAATGGGGGAAGGAAGGGTCAGGGTAAGGGTGAGGGGAGAGAGGGAAGAAAGGAGGGGGAGAGGAGACGGGGAAGGTAAGTGGCAGTAGAAGGAAAAAAGATAAAGAGAAAGGAGGAAAAGAAGAGGAGAGTAAAAATCAAAGCCAAAACACTTAATTCCATTCATTACAATGGTTCTTCTTTATATAAATGCATTTATATCTACAGGTGATTATTCAAGAGGTGTTTTTCTTAATTTCATTTTTAAATTACATCTGTTAATGTCTTATATTATCTGGTAGCAAGTTCCCTAACATGGGTCCACGTATTTCCATTTGTCGTGCACTTGTATCGGTATTCCATCTCTTAACGTGACGTGACGTGTCTGGACACCTGATGTGTTCCCTACAGTTTGCAAGGGCATTAATCATTGCGGATAATTCCCATGAATGAGTTTGTAAATGAATACGCATGTGTCGTAGCTGCATTTAGAATGACTTTTAAACATTTTAATTTTTGGATATGCGGGGTGATGTGATCAAGTTTGCTGATATTACCTTACGTATCTCTTGCAACAAAGTTTTGGATCTTGTTCTTTTTGCAGATAGGTTTTGTTAGTCGAACCCCAACTATTTGAACAATAATTAATTATGCCAAGAGCTAGAGTTTAAACAACCATGACTCTAGTTTCAATAGTGATTTGATTTCTTATGTGATTAAGAAATACTAGGGTGCCTGTGTATTTTGTCAAAGCGTGGCTCAAATGTCATGAATCTGTGTACTAGATTTTTCACGGAAGTGTTCAGTTTGATAGAGCAGCCTTGAAATTCTATGGTTGTGTTATTGGGAATTTTAGCTATGTCCTGCTGATTACCTGTGAATATACATTGAGTTTTATGTGGATTTAATTTAAGGCCATTAGTGTCAAAGTATGATTTTGCTTGTGTAAAAGTATGTTGGGTGTTTTTAATTAATGTATTATGTTGTTTACTGAGTCAGTATGGAGAAATTGTAAATCACCTGCGTACTGCACTAGGCGGTAGTTAAGGGCTTTGGTTGATAAATTATTTATGAAAAATTGTAAATAGAATTGGGCCTAAAATAGATCCTTGCGCAACACCAAAAGGTTGCTGTTTGTTGATAATTTTGATGATACACTTTCGTTGATTCATATCGATTAGAGTCTTTTATCTAAAAAACTTTAAATTTTTTGATTTACTACTTTGTTAAAGAGAATTTCATGGCTGATACTGCCAAAAGCTTTAGAAAGGTCGCACAGTGTGAGCAAATTTACCTGTTTTTTTTGTTGTTGTTGTTGATGTTATCATAAACCTCATCAATGATTTGTAGTAAAGCTGTTTCAGTAGATAACCTATTTCTAAAATTAAGTTGCGTTTTAGATAATAAGTTATTGGTCTCCAGGAAAGTCATTAGTTGATTTGCTACAAATTTCAAGAATTTGGATAATATAGGGAGTTTACAAAGCGACGGAGACACCAGTGACCAGAGAGGTGTTAATAATGACTGTCAAATAATGTATAGTTGCGGGTAGACTATCTCTGATAAAGCGTAAAGCAATACCGTCTGCTCCTACAGCATTTGTTTCGCGAAGGTGTTTTATTACTAAGATGACTGTTTCTACGGCCACTGGTTGTGGTCTGAAAAGAATAGACGTTTTGTTGTAATTTAGAAGCATTTGTTTGTTTGTTTGAAAAGAAGTCATTAAAATGCTCTGTGTTTTGTATAGGATTTGTACAATCACTTGTGTGGTGTTTGTTGTGAGACATTAGTGTTTTAACAATTTTCCATGTTTTATCAGAGCTGTTCTTATATTCTGTGAATCTATTTCTGAAATGATTTCTTTTTCCACTTTGAATTGGCGATTTTACATTTTTCTTTTTGTTTTATAATCTGTCTGAAAGGCGGCTTCTTTTCTATCATTTTAAGAGGAGAGAGAAGGGGAAAAAGGGGAAGAGGAATAGAAGGAGGGAAGGGAGAGAAGAGGAAGAAGAAAGAACCGAAAGTGGAAAAGGGAGATGAATGGGGGCGAGAGGGGAAAAGGGAAAAGAGAAGGGAATGTACGTAGGGGGAAAAGGGTTGCACCGAGAGAGAAAATGACAAGTAGGAAGGGAGAGGGGAGACAAAAGAGGATAAGGGGAAAGGACAGAAGGAACAGGAGGAAGAAGACGGGAAAGGAAGGGTCGACGGAGAGAAAAAATGGAATTAAACTGTTATTGGAGGTATTTAAAACGGACAAAAGATAGAGATCATGTAGCAATAGAGACTGCAAGGTTGATATAATAATGATAATGATATTAATAAAAATAATAATAATGATGATATAATGATAATAATAATGATCATAAAATGATTACAATAATGATAAGGATATGATGATAATAATATTGATAAAATGATAATGAAAATGATGACAATGATAATACTAACACTAATAATGACAATAATTAGCATAATGATAATTGCAATTGTGATAATGGTAATTGTGACACAAGTAATATAGGGAGTAATAATAATTATTATAATGATAACCACAAAAGCAACAATATTAAGAACAGTAACAACAATAATGATAATGATGTGATGATAATGGTAATGATAACAATAATATTGATAATAACAACAACAACAATACTGATATTAGTAGTAATAATGATAACAACAATAATAGTAGTTATAATACTAATCATGAGGATGATGATAATAATAATAATGATAATGATGATAATAATAACAGTTAGAACAGGACCAAAAACAACAATACAGATAAAAAAGATATAATAATGTTGTTAATAAGAATGATGAATAATGAAAATAGATAATGGTGATAATAACAATAAGGATAATAATAGTAATAGTAATAATGATAATGATAATAATGATAATAATAATAATAGTAAATGATAATGATAATAATAATAAAGATGATGATTATGATAATAATAATAATAATGATAATAATGATAATAATAATGATAACGATAATACTGATAATAATAATGATAACAATAATAATAATACTGATAATAATAATAACAATAATAATAATGATAATTATAACGATAAGAATAATGATAATAGTAATAATAGTAACATTAATAACAACAACAAAAATGATAATAACAACAACAATGATAATGATGATAATGATAATAACAATAATAACAATGATAATAATAAAGAAATAGAAATAATGATAACGTTGATATAGATTATAATAATGATAATGATGATAATGATAATGATGATGATAATAATGATAGCAATGATAGTAATCATAATAATGATGATAGCAATGACAACAATAAAAATGATAATAATAATAATAATTATAATAATCATAGTAATGGCGATAATAATGATAATAATAACAATGATAATAATGATGATGATGATGATGATGATGATAATAATAATAATAATAATAATAATAATAATAATAATAATAATAATAATAATAATAATAATAATAATAATAATATTAATAATGATAGTTATTATTATAATGATGATACTGATAATAACATTAATGTTAATAATGAGGATAGTAATGACGATAAGGATAATGATAACAGCAGTGATGATAAAAGTAATAATAATAATAGTGATCATGATCATATTAATTATGATGTTGGTAATAACAATAATAACAAAAGTCGTAGTTGTAATACTGAAAACGATAATGATATGAAGAAGATGAACAGAATAATTATATTAATGATAACAGTAATGGTAATGAAAATAATGATAGTAACAATAACAATAGTAATGATGATAATGAAATAACATTGATTACAATAATGATGATGATGATAATAATGATAGCAATAATAATGATAATAATGATGATAATAATGATAATAATAATTACAATGATAATGATAATAATAATGATAATGATAATGTTAATAATAATAATAATGATAATGATGAAAATAATGATAATGATAATGATGAAAATAATGATAATGATAATGATAACAATAATGAAAATAATAATGATAACAATCTTAATGATGATAGCAATAGTATTGATTTTAACAAGAATGATAATAATGATAATCATAATGACAGTATCAATAATGCAATGATGATGATAATGATAACCATAATCATAGTACAATAATGTTATAATGAAAATGATGATGCTAGCAATAACAATTAATAATATGGATGATAATAATGATAATAATGGTAGTAACAGTAGTGATGATGATAATAATGGTGATAATAGCGATGATAATGATAATGATAATAGTAATAATAACAATAATAATGATAAAAAATGATAGCAAAAATGACTCTTATGATGATAGTGGTAATAATGATAATAATAATGATAATAATAATAATAATAATAATACTGGTATTAACATTGTTAATGATGATATCAATAAAAAAATGAATAATGATAACAGCATAATACACAAAAACGAAGAAGCGAACAAAAAACAGGCGACAAGCGGTCCGCCCGATCTCCCGATAGCTAGCCAGCGGGCCTTAGCGTGACAGCCTCCAGTTCCCGCCAAGATGGGAGACTCGTTCCTGGCCTCCAAGACGTTATATCTACGTGTTATCTTCCGGGAATCAGTGATTTATGAGGCTAAGGCATATGTATATATATTTTTCTTGGAGCCACAGATACGTTATTTTGTTTATCTTTTTTTTTTTTTTTTTCTATCGTGTATCTTTGTTTATTTTTATTCGCTGGGTTTTCTCTCTCCTTTCATATATATTCGTCTGGTTTCTTCAAGCGGTTCGATCCTGTCTTCATTCGCCTATCTATCATGCAAGGAGCTTTCTGATCATTCCCTTCTGTCATGAAAAGCACTATTGTTGATTAGCAAAGGATCTCTGTGGTAATTCGGTTTCACTGTCTATCACATTTTGGACATCGGGCGATACCAGCTTTCTTTTTTTTCATCTTTAATTTTTTATAGTTTTTCTTTTTTCTTATTGTCTGTTTTCTTTGTTTTCTCTTATTCCTCTTCCTCCTCCTCCTCTTTCTCCTGATCTTCCTCCTCCTCCTCTTTCTCCTGCTCTTCCTCCTCCTCCTTCTTTCCCTTTTATTTCTTCCTCGTTGACGTCATCGTCTTCATTGTCTCCTTTTCCTTCTTCTTCTCCTCCTATTTCTTTTTCTTCTCTTTCTCCTCTTTTCGTGCTTTATCCTTATTATCACATTCTCTTTCTTATTCTCCTTCGTCATCAGGGTCTTCTCTTCCTTTTTCTCCTTCTTCTTCTTTTCCTTCTCCTCTTTTTGCGCTTCATCCCTATTATCACATTCCATATCTTCTCCTTCGTCAACGTCGTCTCCTCTTCCTTCTTCTTCTCCTCCTATTTCTTCTTCTCTTTCTCCTCTTTTCACCCCCATTATCACCTTCCCTCTCTTCTTCTCCTCCTTCGACTTTCATAGCTTTAAATCAGAAGCGGAAAGCACAGGGTTAAATATAGCTCAAAAACGTCCAAAGAAACGCTTTTGCAGACACATCCCTGGCGGTTGATTGATGCCTTGCGGGGCTGAATGGATAATTACCTGTAAATTACAGTCTTTTCTTGTTAAAAAAAAGAATAAGGGAAAAAAATGAAGAAGGAGGAGGAAAAGAAGAAGAAGAAGAAACAGTTTATTAGGATCTTTAGCCGAGGGAAGAACTTCAGGTATGGATTAACGGATGTCCATGGGAGATTCTTCGAGGTGTTCTTGTGGGAGGGTGAGTGGAAGGTTTTCCTGAGTCGAGGGGGGGAGGAGGGGGGAGGGGGGTGGGGCGGGGGAGGCGAGGGGGGAGGGGGCAGGCGAGGGAGGGGGAGGGGCCAGGCGAGGGGGAGATGGGGGGAGATCGCAATGGATGGATTTCGTAGGTGTGTGTGTGTGTGTGTGCAGTAACTGTACATGTGTAGGTACATGTTTGTAATTGCATGTGGTGTTTTGGTGGGTTTACGTTTGTGTGTATACGTGTGTGTGTGTATGTGTTTATGAGTATTTTATGTATGCGTGTGTGTGTTTGTTTATGCGTTCATGTGTTTTTATGTGTGTGTATATGCGTGTGTGTATAAGTAAGTGTGTGTGCGTGTGTGTATGTCTCTGTGTGTGTATTTATGCGTTTGTGTGTATGTGCGTGCCCATGTGTGTGCGAGACGCCTGTACGTCACCCTGCTCCTCCCTCGCCGGGTTCGTGAGAAGGAGCCG
>NC_091569.1:16101073-16115558 GCF_042767895.1 Penaeus vannamei | reverse complement strand
CTCCTCTTCTTCTTCTTCTTCTTCTATATCCTCCTCCTCCTCCTTACTTCGTTTTCATCTTCCATCTCCTCCTTTCCATCTTTCCTTGTTCCTGCTCCTACTATTCTTTCTTTACCGTCCCCTCCTTCTCCTCCTCCTCCTCCTCCTCTCCCTTTGTCATATTTCGTCTATTTTCAATGGTCTTGTCAGTATTACCGGAAGTAATGTCTATTATGAGTGTTTTTATTCTTATCCATAATGATAACCATTATAGATCTTGTTATTGTTGTTATTACTACCATCTTTGGTATCATTTCCATTAATTATTACCATTTTCATTATTCATTTTACTATAATAATCATTACCATTATGGAAATTATGTTATCATTATTACGTGTATTGACAATAGTATCATATCCATTGTTCTATCATTATTATTATCAATTTTGTCATTATTAATATGATTCTTGCAATTATCATTATCAAAAGGATCATTATTATTATCATTATCATTATCTTAACGTTATTGTAATTATCATATCATGATTATCATTATCATTTTCATTACTATTATTAATATTATTATCATTATTATTATTATTATCATTATTATTATTATTATCATCATTATGATTATCAGTATTATTATTATTATTGTTATTATTATTATCATAATTATTATTATCATTATTGTTATTATTATTATTATTATTATTATTATTATTATTATTATTATTATTACTATTATTATCATTTGCAATCTGAGTGGTTCTAGCAGGATAACTTACAAGTTTATGAACAGATTTTTATGAGATCTCTATCAGCGGTGTCTTGGCTCAACTTAGATGCAGTTGCAACAGTTGCCGATGTTGCTTGGCGGAGGTATGCGTTCTCTGAGTGCTTCTGGTTGTTGTTATTATTACCTCCGCCGAAGAGGTTATGTTGTTGGTAAAGTTGGTTAGTTTGTTTGTTTGTTTGTTTATTGGTTAGAAGGATAACTTGGTAAGCTACGAACACTTTTTTTTTTTTTTACCATAGGTGTCTCAGCCTAACTATGCCGTTAAATTCTGGTGGTCATGCGGACCATTAACCGAATCCAGACTTTTTCAAAAATGATTGCATCAGTTCCCTCATTACCTGAGCGGAGGTATGCGTCTATGAGTGCTTCTAGCAGGATATTTCAAAAAAGTTATCAGCAGATTTTTTTTATTATTATCTACCAGAGGTGTGTCTTATTCCATCTTAGATGCCATGCAACACATTCTCTCACACGAGAGCAACATACATATACACTCACACGCGGACACATACATACATACACATGAACACATACGAACACACACACACACACACACATCCACGTCGAGGACAATCAGCAGTTTTAAAAGCCAATTAGCCCTCCTTATAATTGGTCGCCGTGGCCGAGTGGATATAGCACTCGGCTCGCATCTCGAAGGTCGCGGGTTCGAACCACGACGACCCGTGTGTAACATGGCCGCCTGACACAAGGTCTAATTTGCCAACGGTCTAGGCGGGCATGTTACACACGTTTTATTGTTTATTTATTCATCTATAAGCACACGCAGAAGCAAACTATTTTGTTATTATTGTTATTTATTTATTGTTTACTATTTGTCGTTTATTCATTTATCTCTAAGTACTCATACAGAAGCACACTAATTATTTTATATTATCATTATTGCTATCATTATTATTATCATTATCATAACTATCATAATTGCTCGCATTATTATCATTATCAACATTATTATTATTTTTACCATTATTATTACAATCATTATTATAATCATCATCATTATTATTATTACTGCTACTGTTATTACGACTATTATTACCATTATCATTATTATTGTTATTATTATTATCATTATCATTATTATTATTCTTATAATAATAATTATTATCATTATCATTATTATTAGTAGTAGTAGTAGTAGTAGTAGTAGTAGTAATATCATCATCATCATCATTATTATTACTACTATTATTATTATTACCATTATTATTATCACTAATATTATTATCATTATCATTATCATTATCATTATCATTATTACTGCTACTGTTATTACGATTATTATTACCATTATCATTATTATTGTTATCATTATTATCATTATCATTATTATTATTATTATTATAATAATTATTATCATTATCATTATCGTCATTATTATTATTATTACTATTATTATTATTATTATTATTATTATTATTATTATTATTATTATTATTATTATTATTATTATTATTAATATCATCATCATCATCATCATTATTATTATTACTATTATTATTATTACCATTATTATTATCACTAATATTATTGTCACTATCATTATCATTATCATCATTATCATCATTGTTTTTACCATTATTATTATTATTATTATCATTTATTTATATTATTGTCGTTGTTGTTGCTGCTGCTGTTGTTGTTATTATTATTATCATAATCATAATTATTATTATTGCTATTATTGTAATTATTTTTATTTTATTATTATCATTGATGTTGTTGTTATTCCTGTTATTGTTATTATCAATATTATCATTTTTATCATGTTATAATTATCATTATCATAATCCTTATCATAATAATCGTTATTGTTACTATCCTTTTAATGCTATCATTATCATTATCGTTTTTATTATCATTGTCATTATTATTATTTTATCATCGTTATTCGTATTGACAGTGTTATTATCAATATTGTTATTATTATTATTACCATTATTATTATTATCAATGGTAACAATGTTTGCGGCTGCGGTCCCGTGCGGGTTGGGCCCTTCCCCTTGCTCCTCCTCCTACTCCTCCTCTTCCTTTTATTCCTCCTCCTCCTCACCATTATCATCCTCACTTCCGTTCTCATCCCCGTCTTTATCCTCATTCTCCCCATGCTCCTAGTCCTTCTCCTTTCCTCCTTTTCTTCTTCCACCGCCATCTCCTCCTTCTCCTTCTTCCCCTCCTTTTCTTCTTCCTCCTCCCTTCTCTTCCTCCTCCTCTTCTTCTTCCTCCTCCTCCCTGCTCTTCCTCCTCCTCTTTTCCTCCCTTTCATCTCCCTCCTCCTCCTTTCCTAGTTTTCACCCCCCTTCTCCTCCCCCTTTCCACCTTTACTTCCTCCTCCTCCTCCTACTCTTCTTTCTTTACTGCCCCCTCCTCCTATTTTCACTGGTCTTGTCAGTATTACCCGAAGTAATATCTATTATGAATGCTTTTATTCTTATCTATAATGATATTCCTCACAACTGCAATTATCAACTTATCCATCGTATCTCCATACATCTATCTGTTTTATTTACCATCATTATTGTCATTGCTCTTGTTATTATGGCCGTTATTGTTGTTATTGCTACCATTGTTGATATAATTTCCATTTTTTCTGCTATCATTTTCATTATTCATTTTACTATCATAATCCTTATCATTAAGGAAATTATGATAATTGCTATGTCATCATAACTGCATGCATGGACAATAGTATCATATTCATTGTTCTGTCATTATCATTGCCATTATCAATATGATTATTGCAATTGTCATTATCAAAATTATCATTATCACTATCATGAACATTATTATTATCTTATCATTGTCATTGTTATCGTTATTGTAATTATAATTATCATTACTATTATTATTTTCATTATTATTATTACTTTATCATTTTTTATTATTATTATTATCGTTATTATTTCTATCATCTTTGCAATCTGAGTGGTTCTAGCAGGATAACTTACAAGTTTATGAACAGATTTTTATGAGATCTCTATCAGCGGTGTCTTGGCTCAACTTAGATGCAGTTGCAACAGTTGCCGATGTTGCTTGGCGGAGGTATGCGTTCTCTGAGTGCTTCTGGTTGTTGTTATTATTACCTCCACCAAGGAGGTTATGTTTTTGGTAGCCTTGGTTAGTTTGTTTGTTTGTTCATTGGTTAGAAGGATAACTTGGTAAGCTACGAACATATATATTTTTTTTTTTTTACCATGGGTGTCTCAGCCTAACTATGCCGTTAAATTCTGGTGGTCATGCGGACCATTAACCGAATCCAGACTTTTTCAAAAATGATTGCATCAGTTCCCTCATTACCTGAGCGGAGGTATGCGTCTATGAGTGCTTCTAGCAGGATATTTCAAAAAAGTTATTAGCAGATTTTTTTATTAATATCTACCAGAGGTGTGTCTTATCCCATCTTAGATGCCATACAACACATTCTCTCACACGAGAGCAACATACATATACACTCACACGCGGACACATACATACATACACATGAACACATACGAACACACACACACACACACATCCACGTCGAGGTCAATCAGCAGTTTAAAAAGCCAATTAGCCCTCATTATTATTGGTCGCCGTGGCCGAGTGGATATAGCACTCGGCTCGCATCTCGAAGGTCGCGGGTTCGAACCACGACGACCCGTGTGTAACATGGCCGCCTGACACAAGGTCTAATTTGCCAACGGTCTAGGCGGGCATGTTACACACGTTTTATTGTTTATTTATTCATCTATAAGCACACACAGAAGCAAACTATTTTGTTATTATTGTTATTTATTTATTGTTTACTATTTGTCGTTTATTCATTTATCTCTAAGTACTCATACGGAAGCACACTAATTATTTTATATTATCATTATTGCTATCATTATTATTATCATTATCATAACTATCATAATTGCTCGCATTATTATCATTATCAACATTATTATTATTTTTACCATTATTATTACAATCATTATTATATTATTATTACTGCTACTGTTATTACGACTATTATTACCATTATCATTATTATTGTTATTATTATTATCATTATCATTATTATTATTATTATAATAATAATTATTATCATTATCATTATTATTATTAGTAGTAGTAGTAGTAGTAGTAGTAGTAATATCATCATCATCATCATCATTTTTATTATTACTATTATTATTATTACCATTATTATTATCACTAATATTATTATCATTATCATTATCATTATCATTATTACTGCTACTGTTATTACGATTATTATTACCATTATCATTATTATTGTTATCATTATTATCATTATCATTATTATTATTATTATTATAATGATTATTATTATTATCATTATCATTATCATTATTATTATTATTGTTATTACTATTATTATTATTATTATTATTATTATTATTTTCATTATTATTATTAATATCATCATCATCATCATTAGCATTACAATTACTTTTATTATTATAATCATTATTATTATCACTAATATTATTGTCATTATCATTATCATTATCATCATTATCATCATTGTTTTTACCATCATTATTATTATTATTATCATTTATTTATATTATTGTCGTTGTTGTTGCTGCTGCTGTTGTTGTTATTATTATTATCATAATCATAATTATTATTATTGCTATTATTGTAATTATTTTTATTTCATTATTATCATTGATGTTGTTGTTATTCCTGTTATTGTTATTATCAATATTATCATTTTTATCATGTTATAATTATCATTATCATAATCCTTATCATTATAATCGTTATTGTTACTATCCTTTTAATGCTATCATTATCATTATCGTTTTTATTATCATTGTCATTATTATTATTTTATCATCGTTATTCGTATTGACAGTGTTATTATCAATATTGTTATTATTATTATTACCATTATTATTATTATCAATGGTAACAATGTTTGCGGCTGCGGTCCCGTGCGGGTTGGGCCCTTCCCCTTGCTCCTCCTCCTACTCCTCCTCTTCCTTTTATTCCTCCTCCTCCTCACCATTATCATCCTCACTTCCGTTCTCATCCCCGTCTTTATCCTCATTCTCCCCATGCTCCTAGTCCTTCTCCTTTCCTCCTTTTCTTCTTCCACCGCCATCTCCTCCTTCTCCTTCTCCCCCTTCTTTTCTTCTTCCTCCTCCCTTCTCTTCCTCCTCCTCTTCTTCTTCCTCCTCCTCCCTGCTCTTCCTCCTCCTCTTTTCCTCCCTTTCATCTCCCTCCTCCTCCTTTCCTAGTTTTCATCCCCCTTCTCCTCCCCCTTTCCACCTTTACTTCCTCCTCCTCCTACTATTCTTTCTTTACTGCCCCCTACTCCTATTTTCACTGGTCTTGTCCGTATTACCCGAAGTAATATCTATTATGAATGCTTTTATTCTTATCTATAATGATATTCCTCACAACTGCAATTATCAACTTATCCATCGTATCTCCATACAAATATCTGTTTTATTTACCATCATTATTGTCATTGCTCTTGTTATTATGGCCGTTATTGTTGTTATTGCTACCATTGTTGATATAATTTCCATTTTTCTGCTATCATTTTCATTATTCATTTTACTATCATAATCATTATCATTAAGGAAATTATGATAATTGCTATGTCATCATAACTGCATGCATGGACAATAGTATCATATTCATTGTTCTGTCATTATCATTGCCATTATCAATATGATTATTGCAATTGTCATTATCAAAATTATCATTATTACTAACATGAACATTATTATTATCTTATCATTGTCATTGTTATCGTTATTGTAATTATAATTATCATTACTATTATTATTTTCATTATTATTATTACTTTATCATTTTTTATTATTATTATTATCGTTATTATTTCTATTATCTTTGCAATCTGAGTGGTTCTAGCAGGATAACTTACAAGTTTATGAACAGATTTTTATGAGATCTCTATCAGCGGTGTCTTGGCTCAACTTAGATGCAGTTGCAACAGTTGCCGATGTTGCTTGGCGGAGGTATGCGTTCTCTGAGTGCTTCTGGTTGTTGTTATTATTACCTCCACCAAGGAGGTTATGTTGTTGGTAGAGTTGGTTAGTTTGTTTGTTTGTTTGTTTATTGGTTAGAAGGATAACTTGGTAAGTTACGAACATATTTTTTTTTTTTTTTTTACCATAGGTGTCTCAGCCTAACTATGCCGTTAAATTCTGGTGGTCATGCGGACCATTAACCGAATCCAGACTTTTTCAAAAATGATTGCATCAGTTCCCTCATTACCTGAGCGGAGGTATGCGTCTATGAGTGCTTCTGGTTGTTGTTATTATTACCTCCGCCGAAGAGGTTATGTTTTTGGTAGCGTTGGTTTGTCAGTTAGTTTGTTTGGTTGCTTTTTCATTTATTAGAAGGATAACTTGGTAAGTCACGAATATATTTTTATGATGTTTACCATAGGTGTCTCAGCCCAACTTTCCATTTGATTTTGGTGGTGGTCCAACAGGATCCATATTTTTAAAAGTTATTGCATTAGTGGACGTATTCGCCCTGAGTCATTAGCAGATTTTTCTGAAATATTTACCAGAGGTGTGCTTTAGCCCATCTAAGATGCCATTCAACACACACGTATTCACACAAAGGCAACATACATTCACACACACACGCGGGCAAATACATACACATACATATATATATTAGAATTCACACACACACGGATACACACTCATCCATGTCGAGGACAATCAGCAGTTTAAAAAGCCAATTCCCCTTATGAGTAATTGGTCGCCGTGGCTGACCAATTACCTTTCAAAGAACTCGCACAGAAACACATACACAAATTCTCAAAGAAACACTAATTGTTTAATTGTTATTATCGTTATTGCTATCATTATTATCATTTTTTATTATCATTATTATTATCTTTACTATTATCATTATTATTATCATTATTATTATTATTATCATTATTATTATTATTATTATTATTATTATTATTATTATTATTATTATCATTATTATTATTATTATCACCATTATTATCATCACTTATACTACGATTACTATTACTATTATTAGTGTTAGTACCATTATTATTATCATTATTATTATCTATCATTATTGTCGTTGTTGTTGTTATCATTATCATTATTATTATCATATTTTTTTATTGGGTTTATTTCTGTTGGTGTTGTTGTCATTGTTGAATATAATTATCATTGATGTTGTTATTCCTGTTATTGTTATCATCAATATTATTATTTTATCATCAGTGTTATAATTATTATCATTATGATCCTAATTATTATCATTTTTGTTACTATCCTTTTAATAGTATCATTATTATTGTTAGCATTATCATTATTATAATTCTATCATCATCATTATTATTTTTATCATTATTATAATTCTATCATCATTATTATTATTCATATTACCATTATTATTGCTATCATTATTATCATTAACAGTAACAAGTGTTGCGGCCGCGGTCCCTTGCGGGTCGGGGCTCTTCCCCTCTCTCCTCCTCCTCCTCCTCCTCCTCCTTTTACTCCTCCTCCTCTTCCTCAAGATTATCATCCTTTTCTTTTTCATCCCTGTCTCTATCCTCATCCTCCAAGTCCCTCTCCTCCTTTCCTCTTTTTCTACTTCCACCGCCATCATCCCCCTCCCATTCTCCTCCTCCTCCTCTTCTTCTTCTTCTTCTTCTTCTATATCCTCGTCCTCCTCCTGCTTCCCCTCCCTTTTATCTCACTTCTCCTCCTCTTCCTTACCTCGTTTTCATCCTCCATCTCCTCCTCATTTCCATCTTTCCTTCTTCCTCCTCCTACTATTCTTTCTTCGCCGTCCTTTCCTCCTCCTCCTCCTCCTCTTCCGTTGTCTTATTTCGTCTATTTTCACTGGTCTTGTCAGTATTACCGGAAGTAATGTCTCTCATGAATGCTTTTATTCTTATCTATAATTAGAACCATCGGTACTGCTATTACTGTTGTTCTTATGACTGTTATTGTTGTTATTACTATCATTGTTATCATTTCCATTTTTCTGTTACCATTTTCAATATTCATTTTACTATCATATCATCATTATGGAAATTGTTATCATTACTACGTGTATTGGCAATAGTAGTATATTCATTGTTCTATCATTATTATTATTATTATTATTATTATTATTATTATCATTATTATTATTATTATCATTATTATTATTATTATTATTATTATTATTATTATTATTATTATTATTATTATTATTATTATTATTATTATTATTATTATTATTATTATTATTATCATTATTATTACTTATTTACACTCGTGATTGCTTCTCGCAGGTTATCTAAAAAAATCAGCAGATTTTTATGGTCTTTATCAGAGGTGTGTCGGTTCAACTTGGATGCAATAACAACAATTTCCGTTGCTGCTTGCCGGAGCTATGCGTTCTCTGAGTGCTTCTTGTTATTATTATTATTACCTTCGCCGAAAAGGTTATGTTTTTTGGTAGCGTTGGTTAGTTTGTTGGTTTGTTTATTGCTTAGAAGGATAACTTGGTAAGTTACGAACACATTTTTAGGATTCAACCATAGGTGTCTCATCCCAACTTAGATGCCGTTAAATTTTGGTGGTCATCCGGACCATTAACCGGATCCAGATTTTTTTTAAATGATTGCATCAGGATTGTCATTGCAAATAAGAATAATATCACTCATCATAGACATTACTACCGGTAATACTGGTAAAACCAGTGAAAATAGCCGGAATATGTCAAGGGAAAAGAAGGAGGAGGAAGAAGGAAAGGTGGAAAGGAGGAGGAAGGGGGGGGGACAGGAGGAAAGGAGGAGGAGGAAGATAAAAGGAAGGAAAAGAAGAACTACCAATGATAGTCATAAAATTTCTTTATGGAGTTTCGAACCGTTGATCACAGATTCGAATTGAGCGCCTTAACCAAATCATCCACAATGACAGAAGACCAATTATTAATCATAATGATAATGGTGATGGTAGTTATAACAATAATGATAGAGATAATAATGGCATTAATGAGGATAATGATATTATTAACATTATGATAGTCATCATTATTATTGTTACTATAATCATGATTCATATAATTATCAATATTATTATTACTGTTATCATTATTATTACTATTATCATTTTTACTATCATTGTTATCACTATTGTTGTTTTTGTTGTTATCATTACCATTATTTTTGTTACTATTATTGTTACTGCTACTTTTCCTATTTTCTTTAGTTATTACTGTTATACTTATTATTATCGTTACGGTTAATATGATTTTTATGTCATTCTTCGTGTGAATATTTTCTTTGGCATCAGTGACCCTATTGCCTTGGCGGGGGTATGCGCTCTCTGAGTGATTCTAGTTATTTTATTATTGTTATCATTATAGCTATTATTGTTATATTATCATTACAATTATTACTATTATTACAGTCATTGCCATTGTTATCATCATTATTATTTCTATTACTGCTAGTCCTATTATTATTATCATTATTATTATTATTATTATTATTATTATTATCATTATCATTAATATTATCATTATCATTATTATTAACATTATTATCATTATTATTATTATTATTATTATTATTATTATTATTATTATTATTATTATTATTATTATTATTATTATTATTATTATTATTATCATTATTATTATCATCCTTACTATTATCATTATCATTATCATTGTTATTACTTTGATGATCAGTACCACCATTATTATCATTATCATTATTATCATCATTATCATCATTGTTATATTATCATTATTATCATCATTGTCATTGTTTGTATTATTGCTACTACTCTTGTTTTTATCATTATCATCATCATCATCATCATCATTATCATCATCCTTACTATTATCATTATCATTATCATTGGTATTACTTTTATAATCATTATCATTATCATTGTTATTACTTTTATGATCATTATCACCATTATTATCATTATCATTAGTATTATCATTATCATTATTGTCATTATCATTATTATCATTATCATTATTATCACCATAACCATTATTGTCACTATCATTATCATCATTATCTCTGTTATTATTGTCATTGCCATCGTTACTATTATCATTATCATTATTATAATCATTTTCATTATTATCATTTTCTTTATTATCGTTAATACCATCTTTATCAACACTATTATCATTATTATTATTATTGTCATTATTATCATTATTATTATCATTATCCTTTTCATTATCATTATTATTTCCATTGTTATTATTATTATTATCATTATTAGTAGTATCATTGTTATTAGTATCATCATTATCACCATTATCATTATTTTTATCATTATCATTATTACCACTGTTGTCGTTGTTGTTGTTATCATTAACATTATTATTATCATTATTATTATTGTTATTGATATTATTGTTGTTGTTATTGCTGTTGATATTATTAGCATTAATGTTGTTCTTATTCCTGTTATCATCATAAATATTGTTGTTTTTCTCATCAACTTTATTATAATCATCCTTATCATTATGGTTATTACCATTTTATTACTATTATTATCATCATTATTATTGAATCGTGTTCATGTTGATAAATGTAGGAAAGGTATGAATGAGACTGGATATCTTTACAATACAAGAAATGTATTTGACCGGTTTCGAATCTGCGTCAGGAATTCATCTCTTGCATCGTGAAGATATCCATTCTCATTCATACCTTTTCATCATTATTATTGTTATCATCATTATTATTATCATAATTTTATCATTATTATTATTATTATTATTATTTTCATTATTGTTGCTATTATTATCATTGTTATAATCATTATTACCATTATTGTTATCATTATCACTATTATTACCATTATTATTATTATTACCATTATTATTATTATTATCATTATTATTATTATTATTATTGTTATTATTATTATGATCATATAAGAGCAGGGTGTAAAATAGGATGAATGATATATATGAATAAAACAGCAGAAAAACAAGAATAGTGATAATAAGTATAACAGTAATGATCATAATAACATTAATTATCCTTAGGAGGATTCGAACCTGCGATCACAGATTCGAATTTCGCGCCTTAACCCAATTAGCCATGCTGACGAATTGGCGCTGGCGAATCATAGTGATAATGATAATGGCGGTAATAATAATAATAATGATCAAAATAATAATGACATCAATTACGATAATACTATTATTAACGTTATTACCAAGATTATTATGATAATTATCATTATTATCATTTATATAATCATGATTCATATATTTTGCATTATCATCATTATCAGTATCATTATTATCATTATCATCATTATTACTATCATCATCATATTTACTATCACTGTTATCACTATTGTTGTTTTTGTTGTTGTTATGATCATTATAATTATTTTTGTTATTATTATTATTCCTGCTATTAATATTATTATCTTAACGGTTATTGTTATTATACTTATTATCATCATCACTATTATTATTATTATTATTATTATTATTATTATTATTATTATTGTTATTATTATTATTATTATTATTATTATTATTATTACCACTATTATTATTACTATTATCATTATTATCATCATTTCTATTATTGTTATTATTGTTATCATTATCATTGTTATTGTTATTGTTATTATTATCATTATCATTATTATTATTATTGTTATTATTATTATTATTATTATTATTATTATTATTATTATTATTATTATTATTATTATTATTATTATTATTATTATTATTATCATTATTATTATTATCATCATTTCCATTATTGTTATTATTATTATCATTATCACTGCTATTGTTATTGTTATTATTATTATTATCATTATTATTATTATTATTATTATTATTATTATTATTATTATTATTATTATTATTATTATTATTATTATTATTATTATTATTATTATTATTATTATGATTATTATTATTATTATTATCATTATTATTATTTCATCCTTACTATTAGCATTAGCATTAGCATTGTTATTATTTTTCACCATTATTATTCACCATTATTATCATTATACTTATCATTACCGTTACTGTTAATATTTTGTCTTCAAGTGTTATCATTGTTACTATTATTATTATTATCATTATCATCCTTACTATTATCATTATCATTATCATTGTTATTACTTTTATGATCGTTATCACCATTATTATCATTATCATTAGTATTATTATCATTATTGTTATTATCATTTTTATCATTATTAATATTACTGTCATTACTGTCATTATTTTCATCATTATTATTTGTATTACTGCTACTACTACTACTTTTATCCTTATCATCATTATCATTATTATTATTATTATTATTATCACCATTCTTACTCTTATAATTATCATTGTTATTCTTTTATGATCATTATCACCATTATCATCATCATTAGTATTATTATCATTATTGCCATTACCATTATTGTCATTATCATTATTTTCATCATAACCATTACTGTCACTATTATTATTATCATTGCCATCGGTACTATTATCATCATAACTATCATTATTGTTGTTATCAATATCATCATTACTGTCATTATCATTATTATTATCATTATCTATATTATCGTTAATATCATTATTACCAACATTATCATCATTATCATTGTTATTATTATTATTATTATTACGATTATTATCATCATTATTATTATTATCATTATTATTATTAATATTATTATTATTATTATTTTCATTATCATTATCATTATTATTATCATTATTATTATTATTATTATTATTATTATTATTATTATTATTATTATTATTATTATTATTATTATTATTATTATTATTATTATTATTATTATTATTATTATTATTATTATTATTATTATTATCATTATCATTATTATTATTATTATTATTATTATTATCACTATTATTATTATTATCTTTACCATTAATACTATTATTGTTATCATTATCATTATCATTTTTATTATTATCATTATCATTATTGTTATTAATATTATTGTTGTTGTTGATATTATCATCATTGATGTTGCTCTTATTCCTGTCATAATTATTATCAATATTGTTGTTTTATCATAATTGTTATCATTATCATTATCATGATCCTTATTATTAACATTGTTATTGTTATTACCATTTTATTACTATTTCATCGTCATTATTATTGTTAATATCATTAATATCATGATCATTTCATCATTATCATTATTATTATATTCATTATTATTGCTATTATTATTATTATTGTTTTTATTATTATTACTATTATTATTTTTATCATCATTATTATCATTATTATCATCATTATTAATATTATCATCATCATCATCATTATCACTGTTAATATCATTATAATCATTTTATAATTTTAATCCCAATTGTCATCATTATTCTTTTTAGAATTGTTACTTATATTCATATTATTATTATTATTACAATTTCCTTTTCATTTTATCTATGCTTATTATCTTTATTATTGTCATTAGCATCATTTTCATTATATTTTTATCAAGCATTATTTTTTATTAATAATATCTTTATTATCATTATTACCATTATTATTATCTATTTATCATTTTTATCATTGCTGGTATCATTGTTGCTGTTGTCAACGTCACTCATGTAACATCTATTATAGTATCATTATTATCGATATCATTATTATTTTCATTATCATTATTGTTATTATTTTGGTT
>NC_091569.1:16083573-16096073 GCF_042767895.1 Penaeus vannamei | reverse complement strand
TTATCATATTGTAAAATAGGATAAATCGTATATATGAATAAAACAGCAGAAAAACCACAATAATAATAAAGATAATAATGATCATAATAACATTATTAATAATGATAATGATAATCATTATCTGTCCTTAGGAGGATTCGAACCAGCGATTGCTGATTCGAATTGGGCGCCTTAACCCAATCAGCCACGGTAGGGAATTAGCACCCGTGAATCATAGGGATAATGATGCTGGTAATAATAACATTAATGGTAAAGATAATGACATCATTGAGGATAATACTATTGTCAACATTATTATTAACATTTTTTGATAATTATCATTATCATTATTATTATTTCTATAATCATGATTCATATAACTTGCATTATCATCACAATCAATATCATTATTATCATTATCATCATTATCACTATTATCATTTTTACTATGATTGTTACCACTATTGTTGTTTTTGTTGTTATTAATATCATAATTAGTTTTGTAACTATTATTATTACTGCTACTATTGTTATTATCTTTACTGTTATTGTTATTATCCTTATTATTACCATTAGTTAATATTCTTATGTAACTTTTCGTGTGAATATTGCCTTGGCGGGGGTATGCGCTCTCTGTGTTTCTAGTTATTCTATTATTATTGTCATTATTGCTATCATTGTTATATCATCATTACTATTATTGTTATTACTATCATTATTATCATTATTATTATTATCATTATCATTATTTATATTACTGTTACTATCATCATTATTATTATTGTTATTATTATTATTATTATTATTATTATTATTATTATTATTATTATTATTATTATTATTATTATTATTATTATTATTATTATTATTATTATTGTCCTTACTATTATCATATTCATTGTCACTATTATGATCTTTATCACCATTATTATCATTATCATTATTATTATCATTATTGTCATTACTATTATTATTCATTATCATTATTATCATTATTATTATTACTATCATTATTATTACTATCATTATTATCATCATCATTCTTATTTGTTTTACTGCTAATACTACTACTTCTATCGTTATCATTATTATCATCATCATTATTATTATTATTATCATTATTATTATTATTATCATCATCATCATCATCTTTACTGGTATAATTATCAATATCATTGTTATTATTTTATGATCATTATCACCATTATTATCATTATCATTAGTATTATTATCATCATTGTCATTACCATTATTGTCATTATCATTATTATCGTCATAACTATTACTGCCACTACTATTATTATCGTTGCCATCGTTACTTTTATCATGATCCTAATTATTGTCATTGTTTTTATCAATATTATCATTACTGTCATTATCATTTCTATTATCATTATCATTATTACTATTACGATTGTTATCATTATCTTTATCATCGTTAATATTATTATTACCAACATTATCATTATTATTATTGTTATTATTATCATTATTATTATTATTATTATTATTATTAATACTATTAATATTATCATTATTATTACTATCAGTATTATTATCATTATCATTATTGATATTGTTGTTATCATTTTTATAATAATCATCAGCATCATTATCACCATTATTATTATTATTATCATCATCATTGTTATTACCATTATCATGATGATTATTATTGTCGTTGTTGTTGTCGTTATCATTATTATCATTTCTATTATCATTATTATCATCATTATCATTATCATTGCTGTTGTTGTTGATATCATTATCATTGATGTTGCTGTTATTAATGTTATTTTTATTATCAATATTGTTATTTTTATCATCATTGTTATCATTATCATTATTATGATCCTTATTATTAACATTGTTATTGTATTACCATTCTATTACTATTATTATCATTATTATTATTATCATCATTACTATCATTATCATTTTATCATCATTAATAATATCATTATCATTTCATCATTATCATTATCATTATTATTATTATTTTCATTATTATTGCTATTAATATTATTGCTTTTATTATTACTACCATTATTACTATTATCATTATTATTACTATTAGTAGCAGTAGTAGCAGTCGTAGTAGTATTCGTAGTAGTATTGTTATCATTATTATCATCATTATCATTGTCATTATTATTGACACTATATATATTATTATTCATTAATATAATTATTATTAATATTATTATTATTATTATTATTATTATTATTATTATTATTATTATCATTATTATTATTATTATTATTATTATTATTATTATTATTATTATTATTATTATTATTATTATTATTATTATTATTATTATTATTATTATTAATATCATCATTATCATCATCATCATTGTAATCATTATTATCATTGTTATTATCATCATTATAATTATTTTATCATTATAATCACAGTTGTCATTATATTTCTTACGATTATTACTTTTATTTACATTATCATTACTATCATTACAATTGCATTTTCTTCTTATCTATGTTTATTATTTTTATCATTGTCATTAGCATTATTATCTTCATTATCTTTTATTATCATAATCTTTATCATTATCATTATTACCATTATTATTTTCTATTTAGCATTTTCATCATTGTTGCTCTTGTCATTATTACTTTTGTTACATAAATTATATTTATTATTATTATCGATATCATTTTTTATCATTATCATTATTATTATTACTATTTTTGCTGTTGTTTTTATCATTATTACTGTTACTATTTTTCCATTTTCTATCATTACCATTCATTTAGTTCTGACAGTTGACTTATTTTATTCAACATAATTATTATTATCATCATCATCCTTATCATTATTATAAAAAAAATCTTAACAATATTATTATTATTAACTTCATCCTTATTATCATTACTATTATTATTATCGCTATAATGATGCAATGGTAATCTTGATAATATCCTCATTCTTATCGCTATTATCATGATAAATAATAATAATGATAATAATGATAACAATAATTATCACAAGGAAATATTTAAAACACACGTTGAGTATAAATGTAAATGCACGAGTGAGTGTGTGTATATATGAATGTTTCTGTGTGAGTGCTTAGAGTTGTGTAAGGATAAAGCGTGTACAATATGCCCGCCTAGACCGTATGTGTATATGTATGTTGCCCTCATGTGAGAGTGTGTGTTGTATGGCATCTAAGATGAGGTAAGACACACCTCTGGTAAATGTCAGAAAAGAAAAAAAAATTGCTAATAACTTTTTTGAAATATCCTGCTAGACTAGCACTCAAAGGGCGCATACCTCCGCTCAGGTAACAGGGGATCCGGTTAATGGTCCGGATGGCCACCAGAATTTAATGTCATCTAAATTAGGCTGAGACACCAATGGAAAAAAATAAAGATCTGTTCGTAACTTACTAAGTTGTTATTACTAATGAACAAAAACAAACAGTCGAACTGACTAACTTTTTGATATATCATGTTAGAAGCACTCAGAGTGCAAATAATAATTACAATAACGATAAGATAATAATAATGATAATATAATTGATAATATTGATAATAATATTCATCCATTTGGTAATGATAATTGCCAGAATCATAATGATAATGCCAATGATAATAACAAAAATAATAATAGAACAATGAATATGATACTATTCCCAATACACGTAGTAATAATAATATCATAGCAATTAACAAATTTTCCATAACGATAATGATTAAGATAGTAAAATGAATTATAAAAATAGTATTAAATGGAAATTATATCAACGATGGTAGTAATAACAACAATAACGCTCATAATAACAATAGTAATAGCAATAACGAAGGTTATCAATATAAATGACAATAATAACATTCATAATAACCCTTACTTCCGGTAATACTGACAAGACCCGTGAAAATAGGCGAAATAAGTCAAAGGAAAAGGAAGAGGAGAGGACGGTAAAGAAAAAATAGTAGGAAGAGGAAGAAGGAAAGATGGAAAGGAGGAGATGGAGGATGAAAACGAGGTTAGGAGGAGGAGGAGGAGGAAGATATAAAAGGAGAAGAAGATGATGATGATGAGAAGGAAAAGTTAGGAGGAGGAGAAGAGAGGGGGGGAGATGGCGCTGGAATAAGAAAAGGAGGAGAGGGACTAGGAGGATGAGGATGAAGACGGGGATTAGAGCGAAAATGAGGATGATAATGGTGAGGAGGAGGAGGAGGAGTAAAAGGAGGAGGAGCGAGGGGAGGAGCCCGGCCCGCATGGGACCGCGGCCGCAACACTTGTTCCTGTTAATGATAATAATAGTAATAGTAATAATAATAATGATAATAATAATAATAATAATAATAATGATGATGAAGATGAAGATGATGATGATGATGATGATGATGATGATGATGATGATGATGATGATGATGATGATGATGATGATGGTGATGGTGATGGTGATGGTGATGGTGATGATGATGATGATGATGATGATGATGATGATAATAATAATAACGATATCAACAATAATGATGATGATAATAATTATAATGATAAACATAATAATGATAGTATCAAAAGTATTAAGATAACAGTGATAATTATAAGGATCATGATAACAATAATTATAACACTGATGATAAAAATGATAATATTGATAATAACAATAAACGGAATAACAACAACATCAATGATAATAATACTCAACAACGCCAACAAATGATAATAACACTAATAACAATAATAATAATAATGACAATAATGTTAATAGATAATAATGATAGCAATGGTAATAATAATATGATAATCATGATAATGATAACGATAATAATAATGATAATAATAATGATAATAATAATAATAGTAATATTAATAATAATAACAATAATAATAGCAGTGATAATAATAAGGAAGATAATAATAAGGATGATAATAATGATGATGATGATAATAGTAGTAATGATAATGATAACAATAATGATAATGGTCATAATGATAACAATTATAGTAATAATGATACTGATGATAATAGTGATAGCAATAACGATAATGATAAAATAGTGTTTCTTCGTGAATGTGGATATATGTGTTTCTGTGTGAATGCTTAGAGCCAAGTAGCAATAAGGCGTTTGTAAGAAAAAATATATGTGTAAATTAAAATCTAACAATAAAACGTGTGTAACATGCCCGCCTAGACCGTTGGCAAATTAGACCTTGTGTCAGGCGGCCATGTTACACACGGGTCGTCATGGTTCGAACCCGCGACCTGGAAGATGCGAGCCGAGTGCTATATCCACTCGGCCACGGCGACCGATTATTGAGAGGGCTAATTGGCTTTTTAAACTGTTGATTGTCCTCGACAAGTGTGTCCATGTGTGTGTTCTTATATATGTGTGTGTATGTATTTGCCCGCGTGTGTGTGGGTGTTCTTCTATATGTGTCCATGTGTATTTATGTATGTTTTCGCGTGTGTGTGTATATCTATGTTGCCCTTGTGTATTATTTACTCGACTATCCGAGGAAGAAGGAGAAATAAGGGGAAAGGAAGGAGAAGAAAGGAGAAAGGAAGAAGGAAAAGCAATGGGAAAGGAAAGAGGAGAAGAGAGCAGAAAGGAAATAGGAGAAGAAAAAGGAAAGTAAAGGAGGGGAAGAAGGCGTAAAGAGAAGAGGGACACATTGAAGGGGAAACAGGAGGGAAACGAAGAGGACGTAGAGAGAAAAAGAGGATAGGGATCGTTATTACCTTTATCATCATTATTATTGTTATTATCATTATTATCATTGTTATCTTTATTACTATCATAATTACTATTTTCATCATTATCATTTTTATCATTATTATTGTCATCATAATTATAATAATTATTATCATTACTGGTATTACTATTTATCATTATTAATATTACTACAATTATTATATTGTTTTTTGTAGTTTGATCATTATTGTTATCATTGTTAATATTACCATCAATGTCGTTATTCTCATTGTTATTATTACCCTATGTATACAATTGCAACAAAAGCACTATAATCTACGGAAACATTACATATATATGAAGAAATGAAATGAAAAACAAAGTTCTCGCCATTCGGGTCGCGTCGGGTCGGGTCGGGTCGGGTCAGTTCGTGTCCGGTCGGTTCGAGTCGGGTCGGAGTCGCCTTGCCATGTTGCTCTGCGGGTGCACGGGGTCACTCATTTAAGAAGTCCCGTACGGCATAATCACGGGTCACGGCGGAGGTCACAGGACGAAGAATCAGGAGATCTCGCGGCGTCCCGTACCCAAGCGCAGGGGAATCACGACTCTATGGATACGCGCCATAAGGGACGATTTCGCTTGAAGGGTTCGTGCCAAATCCCATTAATCCCTGTGTGTAGTTCGAGTTCTGTTGCGTCTCGGAATTAAAGAAAAGAAATCGCGGTTTAATAAAAAAGGAGGAGCATATTTGGGGGATCCTCGGAGTCAGCTGTCAGGACTAAATGAATGGTAATGATAAAAATGGAGAGAAATAGTAACAATAATAAGGATAAGAGCAACAACAACAAAAATAATAAAAAAGTATAATATATGTAACAAAAATAATGATGGCAACAACAACAATGATACCAGCAATGGTGACAATTATAAATAGATAATAATGGTAATGATAAAATTGGTAATAATAATAATAATAATAATAATAATAATAATAATAATAATAATAAATAATGAATGCTAATGATGGTAATGACAATGATAAAGATAACAAACATAAATGAGAAGAAATGAAACTGTAATGGTAATAATAATAATGTAAATAAAAGTAATAATAATAAAAAGAGTAATGATGAGAATTATGATAAAATAATTATAATGATAATAATAACAATGATGATGATAACAATAATAACAATAATCGTAATAATGATAATCATAATAATCATAATGATAATTATTTTAAAAACAATAATGATAATAATGATAATAGTGTCAATGATAATGACAATGATAATGATAATAATGATAATAATACTAATAATAGAAATGATAATAATGATAATAATAATAATAATAATAATGATAATGATAATGATGATAATAATAATAATAATAATAATAATAATAATAATAATAATAATAATAATAACAATAACAATAACAATAATAATAATAATAATAATGATAATAATGATAATAATAATAATGATAATGGTGATGGCAATGATAATTAAAATAATAATAATAATAATGCCAATGATAATAATAATAATGATAATAATAATGATAATAATAATAATAACAACAATAGCAACAGCAATGACAATAATAATAATCAAAATAATGGTCATAATATTGATAACATTTGTGATAAGGATGGTGATGATTTTAATAAAAATGATAATAATAATACCGACACTACTACTACTAATGATAAAGATAATAATAGTAAAAATGATAATAAGAAGAATGATATTAATGTTGGTAATAATGATATTAACGATAATAAAGACATCATAACAATCATAATGATAGTAATGATAATAATGATAATGATAATAATAATGATAATGACAGTAATGATAATATTGATAATAACAATAATAATTATTATGATAATGATGATAGTAACGATGGCAAGATAATAATAGTAGTGACAGTAATGGTTATGATGATAATAATGGTGATAATGATTATAAAAGAATAACAATGATAATGATAATGATAATAATAAGGATGATAGTGATAATAATAATGATAAGGATGATGGTGATAATAGTAATAATAGTAATGATAATAATAATAATGATAAAAGTAGTATTAGTAGTAGCATTGATACAATTGATAATAATGATAATAATGATAATGATAGCAATAATAATAATGGTATTAATGATAATGACAATAATGGTAATGGCAATAATGATAACGACACTAATGATAATGATAATAATGGTGATAATGATTATAAAAGTAATAACAATGATAATGATAATGATAATAGTAGGGATGATAATGATAATAATAATAATGATAATAATGATAATAATAATAATAATAATAATAATAATAATAATAATAATAATAATAATAATAATAATAATAATAATAATAATAATAATAATAATAATAATAATAATAATAACAATAACAATAATGATATTACTGATGATAACAATAATTATAATGGTAATAGTAACAGCGATAGAAATAATAATAATAATAATGATAATAATAATGATAGTGATAGTAATAATAATAATAATTAATAATAATAATAATAATAATAATAATAATAATAATAATAATAATAATAATAATAATAATAATAATAATAATAATAATAATAATAATAATAATAATAATAATAATGATGATGATGATGATAGTATAACAATGATAGCAATAATGACAATAATGATAATAGACTAACCAGAATCACCCAGAGGGCGCATACCCCCGCCACGGCAATAGGGACACCGATGCAATAAGAATATTCTATCTTGAAGACTGACATGAAATATCAGTATAAGTATAATTACAATAACAATATAGATAATAACAACAGCAGCAGTAATAATAATAGTAACAAAATGATGATAATGATAACAACAATAACAAAAACAACAATAGTGATAACAATGATAGTAATAATGATAATGATAGTATTAATGATGATAATGATCATAATAATATTGATAATGATGATAATGCAAATTATATGGATCCTGATTATAGAAATAATAATAATGATAATTATCATAATAATGTTAGTAATAAAGTTAATAATAGTATTATCCTCAACGATGTCATTATCATCTTTATCATTACTATTGTCACTGCCATCATCATTATCACTATGAATACCTTGTGCTCTTTCGCCACCGTGGCTGATTGGGTTAAGGCGCCCAATTCGAATATGTGATCGCCGGTTCGAATCCTCCTAAGGAAATTTTTATGATTATCATTATCATTTATATTGTTATTATGATCGTTATTGTTAATTCTATTATCACTATTGTTGTTTTTCTGCTGCCTTTTTTTCTTACATAGCATTTATCCTATTTTACATCCTGCACTTACATACATATTGCAATAAAGGCGAATTGGCCTTTTAAACTGCTAATTGTCCTCGTCGTGGATGTGTGTGTGTTCTTACATATGTATGTGTCCGTGTGTATGTATGCATGTTTTCGTGTGTGTGTGTGTATGTATGTTGAGTGAGTGTGTGTTGCATGGCATCTGAGACATTAATTACAAGACTATCCGAAGAGGAAGGTTATTATTATCATTGTTATTTTTATCATCATTATTGTTATCATAGTCGTAACAATTAATATTATTACTGTTATTACTATTAATTATCATTATCATTATTATCATTATCATTATTGTTTTATCATATTATCTTTAATTGTAGAACTATAAGTATTGTTAGCATCATTGGAATTGCCATAGTTATCATTATTCTAATTGTTATCATCATTCTTATGCATATAATGATTATCATTGCAACAGTAGGCACTTTTATCTATGGAAACATTAAACATATATGAAGAAATGAAATGGAAAATGAAAGGCCGTCCTCATCTAATTGACATGTCAAGAGAGACGAACTTCTGCCGCAAAGAGAAGCACGATTAAAGAAAGGAAAGAAAGAAACGTAATTAAAGAAAGGGAAGAAAGAAAGAAAGAAACGTAATTAAAGAAAGGGAAGAAAGAAAGAAAGAAACGTAATTAAAGAAAGGAAAGAAAGAAAGAAAGAAACGTAATTAAAGAAAGGAAGGAAAGAAAGAAACGAAAGTAAGAAAGGAAAGAAAAGAAAGAAACGAAAGAAAGAAAGAAAGCCGAACCTCGCAAAGTTTCCCGAACGTCTCCCGCGGCCGAGGAAGTGCAATGAGAATATACGGATAACAGTAATAATCATAAAAGAAATAATAATGACAATGGTAATGATAGTGATAATGATGATAACAAAGATGATGATAATAGTAATGATTATCATGATAATTATAATAATGATAGTAATAACAATAATGATAATGGCAATCATAATAATGATAATAATGATGATGAGGAAATGATAATAATGATAATGACAATAATAATAGTAATAAAGCGAAAGTAACAATACCAATGATAATGATAAGGATCATGATAATAAAAATAACAGTAGTAATAAAGATGGTGATATCAATTATGATACTAACATGAATAATAAATCAATAATAATATCATCAACAACGACGACAATAAAAATAATGATAATAATGATAATAAAGATAATGATAACGACAGTGATAATAATAACAATAACAACAGCAACAACGACAATAATGATAATGATGATAATAATAATAATGATAATGGTAATTACAATAATAATGAAAATAATAATGATAATGATAATAATGATAATGGTAATAGCAATAATAATGATAATAATAATGATGAAACACAACAACAACACCAAGAACAACAACAACAACAATAATAATAATAATAATGGTAATAACAACAACAATAGTGATAATAGTAATAATAAAAATAGTAATGATAATAATAATAACAACAACAACAGTAGTAGCAGTAATAATAATGAGCTAAATAATAATAATAATGATAATAACAATGATGATAATAATAATAATGATAATAATAACAATGATAATGATAATAATTATAATGGTGATAATAAGAAGAAAGATAATAATAACAATAATAGTGATAATAATAATAATGATAATAATAATGATAATAATGATAATAGTAATGGTAATAATAATAATGTTAATAATGATATTAATTATCGTTATTATTATTATCAATAATGATAGTAATAATATTGATAATAATAAGGGTAATAACAACGACAGTAGTGATAATAATAACAACAACAACTGTAGCAGTGGTAATAATAATGATAATAATAATAATAATAATAATAATAATAATAATAATAATAATAATAATAATAATAATAATAATAATAATAATAATAATGGTAGTAACAATGATGATAAAAATGATAATAACAATAATAATAATAATAATAATGATAATAATGGTAGTAACAATGATGATAAAAATGATAATAATAATAATTATTATTATAATGATAATAATGATGGTGATGATAATAAAAAAGATAATAATAACAATAATAATGATAATAAAAATAGTGATAATAAAAATAGTGATAATAATAATGATAATAATGGTAATAGTAATGATAATAATAATTACATTAATAATATTGATATTAATTATATGAAATATAATAAAGCTCATAATAATCTGGGTGATGCAGTGCTCATAGATATCGCGGCGTCCCGTACCCAAGCGCAGGGGAATCACGGCTCTGTGGACACTCGCCGTAAGGGACGATTTCGCTTGAAGGCAAATCCCACTTACCCCTGTGTGTAGCCCGAGTCCTGTCGCGTCTCGGAATAAGGGAGAAGGAATCGCGGTCTAATAAAAAGGAGGATAATAGTAATGAAAAGGATGATTGATAATGATAATGATAAATGAACCAAAAATAATTATGGTAACAGCAACAATATTAACAGTAATGATAATAATGATAAATAGATAATGATAGTGGTAATAATGATATTAATAATAATGATACTAATAAGTATAATAATGAAGATAATGATACTAATGATAATAATAGATACAATAAAATTAGATATAATGATAATGAAATTCTAATGATAATGATGATATGCAGATAATAGTAATCATCATAAAAGAAATGATATTGACAATTATAATAATAATAATTATAATAATAATAATAATGATAATAATGATAATGATAATGATAATAATGATGATGAAGATAATAGTAATGATTTTAATGATAATTATAATGATAGTAATAACAATATTGGTAATGACAATTATAATAATAATGATAATAATGATAATGATAATGATGAAATGATAATAATGATAATGATAACGATAATAATTATAATAATGATAGTAATAGAATGTTAGTAACAATAATAATGATATTGATAAGGATCATAATAATAATGATATTAAGAATAATTATCAAAATGACGATATTAATTCTACTAATAACAGAAATAAAAACAACATTAATAATAATAATAATAATATCAGAAATGACGACAACTAAAATAATCATAGTAATAATAATTATCATTATCATTATTATTATCATTATTATTATTATTATCATTATCATTATTATTGTTATTACTATCATTATTATTATTACTATTATTATTATCATTATTATTATTATTATTATTACAATGATAATGATAATTATAAAGATAATGATGATAGTAACAATAACAGTAACAACAGCAGCAACTACAATAGTAATAATAATGATAATAATGATAATGATAATAATAATAATAATAATAATAATAATAATAATAATAATAATAATAATAATAATAATAATAATAATAATAATGATAATTATAATAATAATAGCAATGATAATAAGAATATTAATGAGAAGGGTAATAATAATGTTAATGATTATAATAAAAAGGATAATAATAATAACAATAAAGATAATA
>NC_091569.1:16022451-16038073 GCF_042767895.1 Penaeus vannamei | reverse complement strand
AAAATGAAGAAAATGTTTTAATAGAAACGCCTGGTGCAGATATAGTGATACTTCTTAATCAGCCCCATTGACATACCTGTAAGTTTCTTCCCATAATTATTCTGAAAATATGATGTTTTGGAATCAACTGAAGGCAACGAAGCCAATGCTTAAAAAAAAAAAAAAAAAAAATCATGAAGTACTACGTGTCGCGGCTCACTTCTGGAGAGCGGGCATGGAGTTGGCCAGCCGTAGTGTAAGGTATGCTTGTACTTAGGATTTGTATCATTTACTGCAATTCGTGCCACTAATTTGATTCAAATAATATGGAATACAGTTTCAGGCCGCAAAAGACTACTACATCCTATGAACAAGGACACTGACGCAGTTGAATATATGATTCCTTTATAGAAGAAGAGGAAGAAGAGTACAAGGAGAAGAAAGGTGGGTTAGGGCAAGGAGAAGAGAAAGGCTCAACCGTACCCACGACCTGCATCACAAAGGTTTCCAAACTTGGGGAGAAAAACGGAAAGAAAAGCACCAAGTTTCGTTTTTCAAACTTCGATTTGTTGATTCTAGTCGCGTATTACTGCCTCCCTTAGTTCAGCACAAACTCCAGCACTTGTACCAAAATCTCCAAGGTATATTTGCTGTTACGATAGTCTTAAATGCCAGCTGACGAGTATGTCAGATATGCCGTAATACCTGTGTAGTTACTTGTTCCAGGATTATGGTATGTTCGCAGGCATAACAGCCACTTGCATTCTACTTCAACCAACGGATATATGAAAAGGCTTAAGCAATATCTGATCCTGGAAAGGTAGTAAGAGGGTTATAAAATGAGGATAAGTGTAAGTTTCATAAAACTCGATATATATCATGTAAAAAAATAAAAAAAACGTACTTGATATTGGAACTGCTATGATGTGATGTGTGAATAGTCTAAAAAAAAAAGTTGTGTCATCCAAAAGTGGTACTTAACGTAGTTTGCACTAGTTTTGCCTAATAACAAAATCAAACTAAAAGATATTAGATTCCCTGATAATGCTCGGCTGCCATCAACCCCTCCATCTTCCCCTCCCCACGGGACCCCACCAACCCCATTCTTCCCGTCCCACTCTCGCATCGCAGGCAATCACGCCTCCCCTCTTTAGCAGGCAAGCCCATCCATTCCGTCGATCAATGGATACACCTTTAATCATTCCACCGAAACTGGAGGAGCTTTCCTCCAGCGTCTAGAAGTCTTTGCGGCCACTTTAATGTGCGTGGCATCTTGAAGAGCCGGTTGGGATCTGATGTCTGAAATACCGTGAGGCTATCGATCAGTTCCCAACCCTTTCCCTTCCCCCCTCCCCCTCCCCCACCTCTCTTCTCCTCTCCCCTCCCCTCCTTCCTCCACCTCCCCTTCCATTCCAGCCCCTGCCCCTCCCCCTCCTCCCCTTACCCTCTGCCAAATCTGCACACATGGACCAAGTTACCGTGGTGCGCGAGCTTGTGTGCTTGTGTGTCTGTTTATGGGTAAATATGCGTTTTTTATCATGTATGTTTGTAAATCAACGATGTCATATATGTTTACAGTGCTGCTGATGATAAAGATATAATAGATTGGAAATGGAAGTCTCGATCTATACTGCTCGTCACATAACTAAGAAACTCTGACCGCGATCTTCAGTTACTTACTAAATCACATCCTCCTTTTAATAAGAATCACTTACCATTATAACAAAGAGATATTTGACACGGCGATAATTACGTAGTTAACGACACTCCGCACATATCAAGATCACGTAACAACATGTCATAATGTCCCTTTGTTTTCTTGGTCACTTCATCAACCTCACGTGCTTGTCTTCGCGCACAGAGATGGCCACGTCAAAGAACTGGATTATGGAAACAGTCACTTCGAAAGAGTGCCATGACGGAATGCCTCTGAGACCTTAATCGTCATCAGTCAAGGTCGGCCTCCTCGTCTTTTACTGATCGAGTAATATGTTATTTATAGCAATGTTGAAACCAAGAAAAAAAATGTTATTTTCCTTTTTTTTATTCACGTTGACGGCTGAAAGAAAAAGTAATGAACGTAACCGCGATAATTCTCGAAGTGGTTGCAAAGTCACCCACACTGGCGGAGTAAAAAGTAGGATCAGAGGTTCGTGAGAATTAGTCGATGATTTAAGAGAACAGGACATAAAGCTGTCTGTTTGGTTTGCTTTCGCTTTTGCCTTTGTGCAGGTATTACTTCCATTTTCCTAAGTATCTTATTTGTTACACTTTGAATCACACATATACAAGTGATTGTTTATAAAATCTTAAAGATGAATGCATGTCTGTGCGTGACACACACCTTAGCACACACATACGCACGCACGCACGCACGACCGCACACACACACACACACACACACACACACACACACACACACACACACACACACACACACACACACACACACACACACACACACACAGAGATATAGATATATATATATGTGTACATATATATATATACACACATTTATAAATAGATATATATACATATATACACACACAAACACACACACACACACACACACACACACACACACACACACATATATATATATATATATATATATATATATATATATATATATATATATATATATATATATAAATGTATGTAAAGTATGTATGCATGTATATGTATGCATGCATGTGTGTATGTTCAAATATGTATATATGTATATATATATATATATATATATATATATATATATATATATATATATATATATATATATATATATATATATATATATATATATATACTCACACACACACATATATAGCATATCTATATCTTTCTATCTATTTATCTATATATGTATATATATATATATAGATAGATAGATAGATAGATAGATAGATTGATAGATAGATGTGTGTGTGTGTGTGTGTGTGAAAATAGATCGATAGGTAGATAGGAAGATAAATAGACTGATAGGCATATAGATACATTGATAAACATATGAATAAAGTCATAGATAAATAGATATATAAGAAGGTAGACAGATAGTTACACAGACAGATAAATGAATAAATAAACACAGATAAATAGATAGATATAAACCTGTTCCTGCACCCATACCGTAAGTTCTCATCGATGCCAAAGGCAACCGTATGCAGGATTCATATTTTTTAACTAATAAATTCTGCGTTTCCTCTTGACTTAAGGATCCTGTACTTCTGAATGAGGATACGACACGGAATGCTTGTTTTTGTTGTTTCTGCTTCTTTATGCCATACTTGTTTCTTTTATAAAGGAAACGACATAACACTTCAACTCTGTAAAAATAGTCGTGGTTATTCTGGACAAACTTTAATTTATATTTTTGACATCAGAGTTACATGGTAACGATATACCTGGTCTGAAATCCAATGTATGTTAAGTGAATATGTTAAAATATATCGCTAATTATCAGCCGACTTCTCAGTATGTGACATCCACGCTGTGAAGTCACCCGGAGAGGATATACCAATCAATCAAACGCAATTATTTTAATCAAAGGATATTCACTTTTACTTCGACGCAAAAAGTATCGTTGCATCACACAAAGATTAAATAACCGTAAATGTCTGCCGCGTTTTCCTGGTCGGGAAGAACCCAGGAAAACAAGCGCGCCCAAAGATGTTCTCAGACCGACTTCCCCAAAAAGCGATTAACAAGTATTTTGCTAATTTTAACTTTCATCTATACATTAGCATCGATATGCCCACGTTAATGCACTCTTTCTAATGATTATGGTGCATTAATGCGAACATATCAAAGCTTATGTTATAGAGGAGAGTTTAAATTAATAATAATAAAAAAACATTGAAGAAGCGCATTTTCGGGAAGTTGTTTTGAGGACGACTTAGGAAGCGCACACCCACAATTACACGCCGCCAGGAGTGAATCAGCTCTTGAAGCATGGGGGAGATCTCTGGCATAGCGGTTACAGCAGGTACGTCTACCTAGAAACATGCTTCACGGAATCTTAAGGAGATAATTTTCAATGGCGATCTTGTTCTAATCCCACTAGTCACGTCAGTTGCCTTGGAAATATATTACTTAGCGTCGTAGCGTCATTTGATTATTAAGCCCTTCAGTCACTTCATCCTTCGGTCATTTCATCACGTCGGCCATTTAATAACCTGGGTCATTTAATCATACCAGTCACTTCAAGTCAATATCTAATTAGTTCATAACTTCAGTCATTTCAGTAATTCAGTGATATAATCGCTTGCCGTTCCATAAGTCCTCTACCCCTCCAGTCACAAGGAAACATGTATAATATGATAACTAATCAATCACTTGACTACGTGTAAGACCATGACGACATATATAATTACGATAAATCTTAATGGTGATCCAATAAACTCAATGCCACCAGTCACGGACATATAGTTTTTCCTTTTTTTCATTTAATCACTTAAAGCCATTAAGTCTTCTTGGCAGGATACCAGGGGGATGTTCTGGTATCGATATTTTTTTTCTTTTTTTATTTGTCTATTAAAATAATGTTCTGTTTCTTAATACAAATGCACGGATATAGAGATGAACTAATTGTTTTGTAATTAAGTACGTAGATCAGTTAATCTATCGTCGCTAGGTGGATATACATACAATCTAATTTTGATATAGACATATTGTTCAAATTATACATTCGCTAGATATATATCAATAGAACTGATACATGCATACTTAAGCAGATAGTAGAGTTGCAATAAAGAGACGTATTCTGACAGTACCAGGTAAGTGCATGTACTTAGATTCTCCGTGTCATGCCGACAGAAAGAATAAGCATTTTACTCTTTGAAGACTTTCAAGGCTTTATTTTTGCTTGCTTTGAACAAAAGTTCTTATTCTGTACAACTTATTCTAGTTGCTGACGTACAAGAGACGAAAGGTTTCTTTTTCTTTTATGTACATACTGCATATCATTTCACCTGAATCACAAATCAACCTTTGTGTTATGTGTTCTCCTTTGTTGTTCTCACGTTCCTCAAAACACCGCACGTATGTTATGGAGATCGGTCGATTTTGCACACAAAAGACCCAACATCCTAAATGTGAGATGCCGTACTTTTCGTACCCAACAAGGGGGTTGCAAAGGGGAGGAGAGCGCTGTACGTGACTCGGTGCAGAGGTCCGCTTTCCCCTCCTCGGCTAGCGTGCGGCAACAAACGTAAGAGAGATGTTGCTGGTCATTTATTTACGGTACAAGCAAACTGCGCTGGTTGTAGCTTTAATTTCTCTTCTTAGCGTGAACTTCACGGTATCAGTACATTATTTTAAGTGATTTCTGTCCCTCCTTCATTTTCTTCTCATCGTATACTGATGCCTAGTGCTTGACTTCCCAGGGAGATTAGACAAGTTTTCCTTATAAAAAAAAAAAAAAAAAAAAAAAAAAACATCCGTAGGTTCCAGTCCTAATAAGAGGTGTACTCGTACCAAAGCCTATTTCTCATCCTGCCTTCAGTCGACTCGCAGTATCATGCATGTAATGGATCGCTCGATATCACCTGCCTGCTGAGGTTTGCAAAATAATAATAATAATAATAATAATAATAATAATAATAATAATAATAATAATAATAATAATAATAATAATAATAATAATAATAAATCTTGATGTAATGGTTAATAAAGTAATCAAGGGATTCCAGTAAATTAAACCACAAAATATCCAGCATTCCAAAGCTTATAGTAGATACATGAATTAAATTGAACGGTAAGTGGTTTCCCAAAGTAGATATTGATTCTAGGTCTGGTACAGATTTTATAACTTATTATTAAATAAGATTGCAAGATTATTGTCTCTATTATTCGACAAATAATAGAGGGGCAGTCTAAAAAAAAGTAGAGCAATTGCCGGACCTGATGTGATAAGACGACAAAGTTAACCTACACAAGAGAGAGAAAAAGCTACGAATTCACAGGGGTCAGGTCAGGTCGAAAATAGGGCTCAGGATGAGAGAAAATTCATGCCATGAATTATAAATACCAAAAACAAAAGGGAAAAAAATGATAAAAACTGCCCGAAGATGTGAAAATGTGTGTCATATTTCAAATAAGATCACTGAAGAAAGCATCAGAGAGGTTGTACATTTAAGGAGCAGGAACAGTAAGTAAAATAAAAATAAAAAAAAAACATATCAACCATGAAAAGTTCATTTACGAGGTAATAGAGAATTAAACTAGTCAACCTTGTATTGTTGCGTGTCGACAATAATTTTTTGCGACTAGATAAAAGTGAACACCAATACAAATAAATATAGCTTTTAATCCTTTTTTTATCAATAAAATGTTTTCGATATTAGATTGGCTACATATAGAAGTGATAAATGCCAAAAATCTCATGGTTTCACAGCCAAGTTCAGCGAACCTAGGTTGCCAATAGACAGTGGCCGACACTTACCGAGAGAAACAAACATTTTAGGGAAGACCTTGATGTCGAAACATTAGATTCACCAAAGCGACGAGTCTCACAGCCAACGGCAGCGACATTTCAGAATCGTTGAGAGGAAAGTGGCCGTAGAAAGGACGTCACCGGAGAAAGGACAAAGTGTAGGAATTTGTAGGCCTATCACTTGGCAGAAAGGTTGAGTGTCAGTGAAGCGTGCGTGGAATAATCCGGAGAGCGTCTATTGTGTTGAAGAAATCGGGGAATAAACTGAACGAAGTCGGTAATAGATTAATAAATATCCGGGAAGCATTTGAAAGAATATTTCAGCCATTTTGGGGGGAAGGGTACTTATAAATAGATATTGTCTCCAGAGGTTGCCGGTGTCAGAAGAGTGTGTGAGGTAACAGAGAAAATAAATATTTTAATTAGGAACTGAAAGCTAAGGACAAACGGGTTTCTCAGGGGAAGGAATTGCTGACGAATGTAGCGTTCGAATTTAAAGACCCGCAAATGCCAAACCAATGGTTTTAGAAAGAAGGTTGGTACGTAGGCAGGCCATTAGTTGTTATAAGGGTTATTATGAAGAAATTTAAGGCAGAAGAAAATGTATTTTTTATGGAACAAAGAGTGAAGCAACCAAAAGTCACCTTGATCTCCATGACTGGTAAACCTAATTTTACACTAAAATTATATTACTCATAGTGTATACACAGTGTCTTCCGCATTACTTGTTACTGCAGTCTGTATCCAAGCCAGATTTTCGCTACAATACTCAGACTTCAGAGAATATACAAAACCAACCTAACTTTTTATTGGATTTTTTAAAATGTGAGATCCTAGTATGAATTATTCCAAAGTCTATGTTTATAATATGTTTGCCTAATGTTGGCTATCTGACTGGCACCGACTTACATGCAAAGGTATTCACACAAAGGGAGTGGTGAGGTCACTTCGGCTTTGGCGTTGTTTTATATAATTGCAACTTTCTTCCTGGTGATGCTCAGAACCCTGAACATTCTTTGTGAGTCACAGGAATAACGAATTCAGCACTCAGAAATAATCCATCAAAGTTTGCATGCCGATAGTCCAGTCATGAACTTTTCTTTGCGGCCTTGATGCTGCGAAATGTTATTCTTGTATACAACACAGATGCAATCCGCTCGGCTCACCGTTTGTAAGATTCCATCAGCGTGGCGTTCATATACATTATAGAGTTTCTAGATGCACATACTAACGAGTGAATATTGCTCTATGTTGCATATCGTAGCATATTTTTTTTTTCAAGATGAAATATGCTAATTGGGATCTTGGTTGTATATTTTTGTCTGTGGATTTTAATTATTTTCGGCAACAAAAGCTATTTTTTTCCTCGAAGTATAAGCTTTCGTATTTGAGGTTAAATTGCCTTTGTAACTGTTAGGTTAAGCCGTTCTTCGCCTGCTTTAACACCTTGTTAATGCATGCTCGTTCTGCTGGCAACCCCTGATTTGCAAAATAATGCAGGAGAAGTCTCTGATCTCTACCAAGATCTCCTAGCTCGCTTATCTTGCTTGCCCCTGAACGATGTAATAAAGGCATGTAATTGTTGATTGTGGATGTTATCGTTATTATTCTGTTTATCTTAACCCTTGCTTTCATTATTACATTTTAAAAATCATTATTATCATTATTTACAGACTCCCTTCTCCTTAACACAGACCCCTTTATTCATAAATTAAAACTGTCTCGCCTAGGCTGCCATGTAGGCGTTAAAGGTGCCTGTGTTCATATAAGCTGATGGCATCACATTACTGTTATGCAAAAGCTGGACAAATATAGCGACATATGCCACCAGTCACGTACATATAAGAGACCACATGCCACAGGGATGTTCTGGGCTCGACTTTTTTCTTTCTTTCTTTGTCTATTAAAACCATTTTCTATTTTTAATACAGATGCACGCATATAGAGATGTATTAATAGTTTAGTGATTACGTAGATCAATTAATCTATCGTCGCTAGGTGGATATATATAAAGATATAATTGAAGAAAATTCCCTGCTCCTTTAATGTACAGGTGAGTGTACAACCCCCTCTAAAAAAAGGTAGAATGTTTCAGATTACGGTTCTGGTGCTCTCTTTTTAATGACGTCACATTTCAGATATGTGGCACAGATTTTCACAGCTTCGGGCAGATTCTATCATTTTTTTTCCCAATTGCCTTTCGTATTTATGATTTACGGCATGAATTTCCTTTCATTCTGAGCCCTATTTTCTACCTGACCTGACCCCTGTGAATTCGTAGCTTTTTTTCTCTCTTGTAGGCCTACCACTGATGTGGCGATAGGTTAACTTCATCGTCCTATCACGTCAGGTCTGGCAATTACTTTAGTTTTTTTTTAGACTGTCCCTCTCTATTATTTGCCCAATAATGGAGGTAATAATCTTGCAGCGTCTTGTTTAATATCGAGTTTTACAAGTTGTACTTGACCTAGAATGCAGGATATTTTGTGGTTTCTTTTTACAGTCGGTCGGACTTGCAAAAGGATTTTTCTCTTCTGCAGAAAAGATCAAGCTATGCCTAGGGATTTCTTGCTGAGAACGTCATTTTTGTTTTCGACGTATATAATGTCAGTATTATGAGCATAGTTAATAATGGGATCAGCATTAAGCTCTTGCTGTTAGAGGAGAAAGCACGCCATCTTGAAGTAAGAGGCACGCCTTCGAACACTCTCTTCAGATCATCAGATTAAGGTTAAGACAAACCTTTTTATTGCTAAAATGTAACCATTTGCTCAATGACATTTCTCATAAGTAAATAGCAATAATAACATCAAGAAAATAAAATAAGAAATTCCAGGAGATCGGCTAACACTTTTCAGTCCTTTGTTTTGGAAGGATTGTTTACGTTAAACTCATGTCCATTGGCTTTTTTATTCAGTGTGTTGGAGTGCACTGTGTGTAAGGGCCTCCCACTTCTAACCCCGGGGTACTGCGTCCTTTGAAATATATTATCGAAGCCTGAGGTGTCTGAAGTTTTTATTTATATTCCTGAGATGTCTGAAGTTTTTACATCGGAGTAGTATAGTTCACTGTGAATAGCAGAGATATTTTTTTAATCTGTGGGATCATAATTTTCCCTGTAGTCAGTGTGAAACTTATGTCCCTTGTGACTGTCACATATACCCAAATTTGGGTCAGAAGCCACACATGAAAGTACTTATTCATTCGGCAAAGTACAAATACAAAAACGCCAGTCAGAAGGTAAAGCATCGAACAAAAGACTGGGCGAATTTCAACGTTATCTTTATCACTTATAGAGAGTACAGATTCCTTCAGTTGACGGGCGCTCTGTTGATATGAGACCCAAGTTTGGACACGTGCTTTTTAAAAATTAATTAGAAATTTAAGTATAATATCTTTCAAACTCAAGTTTCTAACAGATTGTCGCTTATGCAGAAAACTAGTCTGATTCACTTCCTAGATGGCCACGTGCGGCTGTGCCCCTCATACGCTGTACTAGTGAAGGGAAGGTGTCTACGAAATCCATTTATTCGCATTCCAGGGCAAAACAAAACTCCCCTGGTCATATTCAAAAGGTCAAAACACGAAATTCGTAAACATTTTGCAAAGTATTCCAAAATTCTTCCAAGGGTAGTATGGCTGCATTGATTTGCCTTTGACTAGAACACGAAATGACATGAGGATGTTAGTCTTTTCAGACTGCCTATATCATGGGGTTTGAATTTTTCTCTTTAGAATTTTAGCGCAGAATATTCATCAGGCTTGAGGAATACATGTGGCAGTATTTGGATGTCATTTCTCTCAGATTCTACAATAAGCTTCAGCACCAAGAGCTTACTAATCTCTTTGTATATATCTCCAGCTCATTTTCATTAAAATGAATGTGATTCAAATTATCTTCGGAACATTCAAAAGAATGTCAAATTGAGTATTCTATAATACTGAAAATAACTGGATACTTAAACACATACTATGTTTCGATAATTTTTTTTACGTTAATATCTAGTTTGCTCGTTGTAGGGTTATTCTTGTTCTTAACGTATACCGAAAGCATGTATACCGAAAATTTGACCTTTGCTTCGACTTCGGCCATACGGGGAGCCAAGGCCAATGTTTTTGCGGGTCAGTTTTTGACTTGCTTGTTGGTGCCAAGTACAATACATGATTTCTGTCCTCGGTAAGTGTATTCTCTCCGCTTTGAATGTCCCCCATCTGAGTTTGCAATGTGATCCATATTAGGAAATAATTCAGTTAGGGTAGTAACTTTGATAATGAACGTTTCAGTACCAAGAATCTTCAAATCCCTGGATGGTTTTGTTAGAATCACTGACTCCCACGTTAGCCAGTTTAACTTTGTCATTATTCATGTTTCACAAGTGACAGGTCTAAGAAAAGTCTCATCCCTTATTACTCTATTATATCGATTTTTACCAGTACTATTTTTGGAAAATGTTACGTTATTGTCCAAGACCTGCTTGATTCCTGCATCACATAATTCAGGAGTTAAAACCGTTTCACCAGGTTTGTAAATATGTTGTAATTACGTGTATTCTGAGAGCCCGCGGATGGTTAATGGTTAAAAAGCAAAATAAACGTGCTAGCCATCTAAGGTCATATAACACTATAGGAAAGTATATTAGAGGAGGGGTGAAGGGTGATAGTTGCTATGCGTCAACTATGTAGAGTAATCTTGAAAGGTTAAAGATGGGTAAAGTTGCTGTGTGAATTGTCTCTGGTGGGTCTAGGTAAGTGAATTACATAAGGGTTTCACGTGTGTATCCAGGAGTGGAAAAGATAGAGGGGATGGATGGAGGGAGAATGTACGTGCAGTTGGAGTTGAGGGGGTGGGTTGTGTTGGGAAGGAGTAGGAGGAAGTGGTGTGTGGGGAATGAGTAGGAGGAAGGATATCGGCACTAGTTGGAGTTGAGGGGGATGGGTTGTGTTGAGAGGGAGTAGGAGAAAGGGGTGTATGGGGAATATGAGTAGGAGGGGGATGGATATCGACAGTCACTTCAAGTGTTGAGGGAGCACGAGCTGTGGAATTTTGTGTCTCAAGCATATAGCTTTTAATATCTTCCATAGTTTCTGTAGTGGAGTTGGAAAGTTTTGTGAGACAAAGGTTTTCTTATGAGGGGGAAGAGGAGACTGGTGTCTGAGGAATAAAGACAAAGGTAGGTGGAGGTGAGTGTGCAGTAGTGGAAAAAGGGGTAGAACGTTTAGTCTGTCTGCTGCGGGTAGTGCGGGGAAGGAGAGGGGATGGTGTTGGGGCTGTAATTGAGATTGGAGTGTCTGGATTTAGAGTGGCAAAAGAATTTGACTGGGGGAGTTAGAATGCAGAAGTGGAAGTGGTGAAGTAAGCAGGTATAGGGGAGGGTATAGCAACATCTTAGGGTGGAGGGGGGGGGGGGAGGCAGAGCGAGTGACATTACTAGAGTAGTGAGAATGAGAGAAACCTTGTCGGCTTCACCAGAGCGAGACCATTTTTGTATCTGAGGGCTGCTACCTCAGACTCAAACTTGTAAGTGGGATAGCCTCTATAAAATACAGTATGGATGCCGCCGCAGTTAGCAGATGTGCGTGTTTGTGTAGAGCAGTTTGATCGGCTATGATCGGGTTAGGCACATAGGGGGTATCGGTCTGTGGAACGGTAGTGTTTGGCAGGATGTCCAAAGCGCTGACAGTCTTGACATTGACGGGGAGGAGGTTGGTATGGTCGAACAGGGAGAGATTGTCCACCAATGTAGATACGGAAGGGAAGGTTATGAGTAAGTAAAGTAATTTTGGTAAGTATTCCCTACAATTTGACCAATCGATATCCATAGGGCAGCTTGCTGGGGAGATAGAGACAGTTCCAGTACAAGTATTAAGAGTTGGATGGGGTGCTGCAGGAATGGGGTTGCCAGAGAGATTTGATAATTTTTGGTAGTTTTGATAATGCTATAGCTTCGTTTTCAGATGCGACTGTTACGTGACGGGAACGATCGGGTTGGGTACGAAAAGAGACTCTGCCCATTTGCTTTTGGTGGTATTTTTGAAAGAGGAGAGTGTTGCCTGCGTAAGGAGCTGTAGGGGAGATCACGAAAAATCGGTCCCATTTAGCTGCTGGGCTAAATAGAGTATTTAAGATATTTGTAGGGTTGGTGGTGGTAGAAGGACGGGGACGTATGGAAGAGGGAGTGTTGTTGAGGGAGGTTGTTGAGTGTTATTACGGAGAGATAGGGAATAAGGCTGTAAGGTAGTAATAAGGGAGGTTGGTGTGTTTGATGAAGGTTATAGGAGTATAGGTGATGAAGTTAAGGAAGTTGGGAGAGTAGGAATGACTTCTGGAGATTGAGTCTCGGCTTGGGTGGGTAATACACTAGTATGCATTGAGGAGTGGGAACTAGTTTCAGTGTTCAGAGTCGTGGTCAAAGGAGAGCCTGGGGTCGGGGAGCCGGGAGATTGAATTGATGGGTTCTCTATGATGAAGGGCAAGCCTCATTGCCTTTAATATGGGCATTGCATCTTCATTACTGGTCATGGGAAGCCTTGGCTATGTTGGGCAAACAACCAGTCCACCCTTCAGGGTCCCCTTGAGGGGTAAGGGCTAGACAACTAAAACGGGAATACCGTGCCCATAGCTCCCTCAGGACGTTCAGGACTGGCACAAAGACAGCCCTTCATCCTTTCAGTACGGCTCTTATGCCTTAGGAAGTAGATAGTAGAAGGGATTGGAGAAGGGACGGAAACAAAAAAAAGAGGGAGAAAAGGCCATGCAAAATTTGTTTAGTCAAGCATTGCATTGGGTCTCAGTCATGACAACAACGGGCAAGGGGTTGGGGGGCGGGGGGAGAGCCATGAAGTCCATTTGCCATTAACTCTGTCTTTTGAGCTTGTTTATTTTTCATTTACAATGGCCGTAATAATCAGCATCATTTCGAAAGGATCACACGCAGAAATGGTTGGCTTCACCATCCTTTATTTAGGCTAATTATCACTAAACTATGTTCTGGGCCATAATCTGGCATTACCTAAGAATCCCCAAGCCGTACGTAGAGCAGTCCCCCGGTCTTGGTTAAGCTATCATGAGTACAGTTTATCTTCCAGGTTAATCAAACACATGACGATATTTGGTAAGTTTATATCTCCAGAAGTGTAGAAATTACTGTTCAAATCTGTTATGGTAGCACTAGATCTGCAATCAAATAAATGCATATTTGCGAGGTTATGTGTTGTATAATGTATGTATTTGCATGTTGTGCTGCGCTATTCTGTATTATATTGTCTATGGTGTGCTATATTGCCCTGGGTTGTGTTGCATTGTGCCGTTTGTGCAGTGCTGCGCTACTCTCCCGTGTGCTGCATGTTGCCCTGTGTAATACTGTTTTAGGTGTCCATGCTATATGTTCAACATACATCTAACATTGATGTAAGTTTACTTCAAACAGGTTGAATAAAAATGTGCTGAAAAAATGAAATTTATTTAACACTTCACAGACATTTCACATTCTATATATATACGCAGTTCAGGCAAATTCAAATTATATTGAAAGGTATCTGAAACTTTTATATATATATAAATTAACAAATAAAAACAATATGTTCAGTACAATTGTTTTAACCTCTCAAGTGCCAGATTCCAAGCAACTTATTCCCTACCTACTAAAAGGGAAAAGTCTGTAAACGTGTGGTCGACAGGCACCAGGGTGTAGCTGTGGACGTTTTGATATTATCAGGGCATGGCTTAGCTCAGAGTGTGCAAGACGAAAGGTGCGGTGTGTGGGGTGTTCTGTGCAGAAAGCGGTTTGGAGAGGATGGCAAAGACAAAAGTTTGGGGAGGGGGTGGGGGCTCTGTGGAGCATGGAGATAGTGACAAATCCCGGGGTCTGTTGACTACACCTCTGCAGACATGTTGCAGAGCACTGAAGATTTAAATATTACCATAAGAAATACAACAGCCCCAAATGTAAAAATAATGTATATTTTTTGTATATTGTAATGTTTTTTACAGGAAGGATGACATCCGACGTACGTACGTGTGTGTGTGTGTGTGTGTGTGTGTGTGTGTGTGTGTGTGTGTGTGTGTGTGTGTGTGTATGTGTGTGTGTGTGTGTGTGTGTGTGTGTGTGTGTGTGAGAGAGAGAGAGAGAGAGAGAGAGAGAGAGAGAGACAGAGAGAGAGAGAGAAAGAGAGAGAGAGAGACAGCCACAGAGAGAGAGAGAGAGAGAGAGAGAGAGAAGAGAGAGAGAGAGAGAGAGAGAGAGAGAGAGAGAGAGAGAGAGAGAGAGAGAGAGAGAGAGAGAGAGAGAGAGAGAGAGAGAGAGAGAGAGAGAGAGAGAGAGAGAGAGAGGGAGAGAGAGAGAGAGAGAGGGAGAGAGAGGGAGAGAGAGGGAGAGAGAGGGAAAGGGAGAGAGAAAGAGAAAGAGAGAGAGAGAAAGAGAGAGAGAGAGAGAGAGAGAGAGAGAGAGAGAGAGAGAGAGAGAGAGAGAGAGAGAGAGAGAGAGAGAGAGAGAGAGAGACTGTGACTGTGTGTGTGACTGTGACTCTGTGTGTGTGTGTGTAACTGTGTCTGTGTAAAAGTGTGAGTGTGTGTGTGTGAAAGTGTGTATGTGTGTTTTTATATGTTCCTATATATGTATGTATGCATGTGTGTACGTATGTGCATATAAGTGTCTAACTTTGCGTGAGATCATATGTTACTTAATGTTACTTAACCGCCAAAAAATACAGTATTCATAATCTATATCTTGACCTTTCACTTTGATATACTGCCAGCTATTAATCTGAAGATGTGATTTTATACATACTAGCACTACTAATAACGAAATGTTATTAAAACCAATAATTCACTGAACATTAGAAAAACAAAAAAAATCACTAACTTTCTGTATATTAGAATAAATCAATCTAACATAAGTGTTAGCACCATTTAACTAAAACATATACTGCTGTTTCAATAATAGTCATATATAAACAGCATACACAATAAACTAAGTAATATATGAATATTCTCATAAATAATATGTGTTTGCATCAGTAAAGCAATTCTTACTTCTATTAAGACCAAAATCAATAAATGCTTATCTTAAAATTGTGGAATAAACAATATATGAAACATATGTTCTATCACAATAACCAAACATTGAACTATGCTGTCTAGATAACACAAATGCACAATATACTGCAGTAACAAGCAAAATAGAATGCACTTATTCCCATTCACTCAATATACAA
>NC_091569.1:16012451-16017451 GCF_042767895.1 Penaeus vannamei | reverse complement strand
TGTGTGTGTGAGTGTGAGTGTGAGTATGAGTGTGAGTGTGTGTGTGTGAGTGTGTGTGCGTGTGCGTGTGCGTGTGCGTGTGTGAGTGTGTGTGTGTGTGTGTGTGTATGTGTATGTGTGTGTGTGTGTGTGTGAGTGTGAGTGTGAGTGTGAGTGTGAGTGTGTGTGTGAGTGAGTGTGAGTGTGAGTGTGAGTGTGAGTGTGAGTGTAAGTGCGTGTGCATGTGCGTGTGTGTGTGTGAACCATAAAATGATTATTTCAATCCTTCAGGTATTTTGTAAGTGATGTGCAACCAAAAGCTTTACTGCCATAGCTAAATGTACAATGATATGCACAAAATACCAAAAAAAATCAAAGTAGTTCATTTTCTTATGCAATATGAACAGGGTGTACATTTGTATAATTCAGATTTACCAAGAAAACTAATCAGCATATCTGTGATGCACTGGAAATACTTCATGATTCATTTTCCTAAAGACAGTTCTTCAAATTTTGGAATTCAAATCATACACGTATCACTCTAATTTTCAAGATACATTCTTTATCTTATATCAGCATTGGTGAAGTGATGATAACAAATAATATGCACAACATCTGGATGCAATAATTTTTCCGGTTATAGGAAGGATTTCTATTTTCTAGCTCTGAAAACAGACTAGTTTTACAAACCTGACTGTTACATTGCTAATATATTTTCTGGAGTTTCCAAATACATTAGGAACAAAACATTTTCACAGTTACAACTACCATCGGCCCTTTAAAGCCGACTCAGCAAAGAGGTAACAATACCTTCCATAACTCACTTGCTAGAAAATGTAATACTATAAATGTGTTCACAAATAAAGCTTACTTAGTCTACTGATTTACATGACTATTATATCATATAGAAATCTATAACCTTCATCATTGTAATAAAAAATTCTTGAGGATTAAAGGGTTGTGAAAGACTATCCCCATGTAATAACATCAGAACATTTCTCTGTCTCTTTGTCTTTCCCTAGATTCACTCATAGGCTTATTGAATTTGTTACATATTTCACACACATGAACCTTTGGAAAGATGTGTCATGTTTTTAGCTTCTTCTCTAGAAAAGAAGGAAAAAACATAAAAAACAAACAATATAATCAATCATTCTCATTAAAGAAACATGCAATGCATTTCTTGAATTTAATCTAAGGTCTTTTCAAAGCTCTCTTATCCATATATGTCTCATGCAGCAGTTATAAGAATAATAATGAAGAACATGAAAATATTACAGCTCTCACATCAAATAGTAGTCTATTCTCAATGATAAAACTTGATGTCCACTATCATTTGATAAATAGACAAATGAAAATTATTTTCCTTGCCTTATGCAAGACAACAGTTTCTGAATTAACAAGCAAATATAACATTTCTACCATTTTATACATGTCATATAAACATGAAAGACAAGACTACTGTGTCCCTAAATTTATAACCTTGATTCTCTTCAGTGAACTATAGTTATTAAAGGTTCTAGAATCAAGAACACATTGGCCTTTTTAAAGGCTCCAGTAATTAAAGCTCATATCAAGACTAAGTAAGAAACATTCAACATACAATTTTTCTTCATCAAAAGATTTTAATGCAATTATTTCCAATGAGATTTCTTTTGCCCTCACTGTTCCTTACAGTGCCATACTTTCTTCAACCCTCAGAGGTAAATTACACTAAAATCATGTCAGACACATATCACTTGAAATATTCTCAAATTTTCTTTGCCAAACACAATCACAATTTATGCATGAATCATAATCTCATATCAAGAAACTTAAAACTTGCAAGACTGGATACAGTTCCACTGGTACAAAAAAAACTATGCTGGAGAGTTCTTACTCTCTCCTGCATATTCTACATTTCAGCACCACAGTGTACAGTCTTAATCATATGTGATGCTAAAGTGATGATTGGAGACCAAGGTTACTAATTATGGCTCGGGGAGTGATTACTGATGCTATCTATGGCTCAGGTTTATCTGAAAATGTGTAAAAATATATGATATCTTGTGTCACAGGCTTATACTAAAAAACAAATAACTAAATAAAAAAGTAGGAAAAATAGCATGTAACTCCCTCAAGAAATGGGAAGTTTATTTTATTTCTTAAAATAATGTTTATTTACCCTATCATAAATAAATACTTCAACTGATAAATTGTAAATATTTCTTTCAAAGCCAAAAAATATTTATCAATAACTCACCTGCTTACTGAAATCATATGATTAAGCACTGTAATATTTGGACATCATAAGAGCCAGGCCTTACACAAGGATGGATAATTTAGCTAGGTTTCTATATAAATTGCCTTTAATCACCTGATGATCAAACAAGTTTGTTAATCAAAATATTCACTATTACATTCATTTTAAATAACTATCATTTCTACCAATCTCGAATGCTTAGCACACACCAAATAAGATATGAAAAAAATATATTTTTAAAATACCTCTGAAATATACATGATCAAAAAGTGAATACGTAATGAAATACAAAACAATAAAGTTGAAACTAGTAAGAAAAATAACCATCTATAAAAGTGTGTTGACAATGAGTCAAAAAAAAATAATAATAAAATAAAAAAAATAATAAAAAATAAATAAATAAATAAATAAATAAATAAAAAGATAAATACACTTACAAGTAACACCTGGAAGAAATGTGAGATTATTTGGGAGACTTTATTACTATTATTGTTCTGTGTTATTCTGAGGGTTGGCCCAAGGGATCTGCTCTTATTCCTTCACCAGGCATGTATGTCTGGATCAACTACATACTAAATATTTAGATTAACGACATCAAATATCCTCTTTTGTCTTTTTTAAAATCTAAATACATTGTTTTAATTACATAATGACAATTTATAGTAAGTACATTCAATATTATCTATTGTCTCTTTAACTATTTAATGCCTGGGAACTTCATTATTCAATCTGATACATTGATACAGGAAATCTGCTATTTCTGCAATGGTGACAGATTCATGCCCAAAATGAACCGACAGCTCTCTTATGAAGCTCAAAAGCCACCTATTTGAGAAACATTGACATATATTGTCCAATAAGTGATTTTCTTTCAATGTTTATGATATGGGGAAATTGATCAACAACAACACATATCCTATTATGAATGCTATTACCATCATACTCTAAACAAATATTGCTAATGCAGTTATCACTTCTGATTAGCAGTGTCACAAATCATGTTCTTGCTCTCATTACTTTCATCAAATATTGGTGTTTCAAGTTAGCAATATTTTTGCCTATATTAGTATCAAAGAGAATATGAAAATCTTTTCTCAATTTGGGATGACAACGGGCAGTCTTTTGTTGCCATCAAGTAGGAATCTTATTGATGACAAATGATATGAGATGATTTAAGGCAACATTTAGTACCCAAGATGATTTAAGGCAACATTATAAACCAAAAGAGCTCCATCCATAAGCAGAAAACTATTTTCTTTAGTAATTCAATACTGTGGTTTTTAACTCTGACCCCATATAGTATATCCTTACAGGACTGCTAAAGAGTTAGGTAATAAACAAGTTTGTTCTTTGGACCCTAGCTGAGATGCTTTCATTAGGTGGAATACTTCTGGAATGTTTTCTTATAATTGCACACTACTCTCATACACAGCAACTGCAGAAACAACAAATGCGTAACAATAGTTATATTAGGTATTATGATGCATGATGTATGAACAGTTACCATGGATGTATTTCTTAACCCCTGCAATGCAGGTGAGGTGATAATTCTGTCATGGAAAAATCTGGGCCGAGGGCCAGGTAACATGAGCATGCCATCATCAAATAAAATGGCCTGGGTGATGGAAAAAGCTAGCAACAATTGTACAAACCTCTTGGAGTGTGATTAGACTCATTTGGCACTTAAGGAGACCGTCTGGTGATTTTTTGGCGATTTTCGCCCCTCTTGCCGAAATTGACTTTAATGCATTTTCAAGGAGTTTCTAGGCCCCCGGTTCTCCCCTGAAAATTTCAACGCCCGACCGTTATTTCTTAGGTGGTAGCAGCGATTTTCGATGTCGACTGAAATATTATTTTTTTGATGTTACCTTAGAAAATTGGCAGTTGTGACGCAATGATTAGAGATAATTAAAAAATGAGGTTATTTTCAGAAAGCTTATCAAATTTCACATAAGATGAGACCAACCTTCTTTTTTCGGAAGAATTTTGAAAATCCGGCAAGCGTCCAAAAAATGACAATGAAGAAATTTTCCATACAAATAACTAAACATGATATGTTATTCATATGGTGTATTTTCCTTTCTTTATGTTTTCATCATACATAGTTTAATCTATGAGCAAAACATTTTGAAAATGCAAACCTCCCCCCCTCCCCATGCGGAGGTAGTTTTGCCAAATGTTCCGGGTCACCACCAAAATTTTATGGAATATTAATTAGGCTAAGACAAACCTCTGGTAAAAATTTTATTCAAATCTGTTCATAATTTTTCGAGTTAGAAAAAAAAAAATTCCTGGATCCAAACCATGGTCTGCATTACCACCAAACTGCAATAAGCGTCTAAGTTAGGTTAAAACTCACCTTTGGTTAAAATCTCGTTAAAATGTGTTGATAACTTTTAGATTTATTAGAAAACACAAACTAACAAACAAAAAAACAACAAACAAACAAAGAAACAAACAGAAGTAATAATATAAATCAACAAAAGGTCATGGAGTACACGAAAATTATCTATATATGCTCATATACCTTATATACATACTTTCACATCGCCATGTAATTGTTTTTCGTCTTTCCACGGGGTCTGAGAGTGAAATTTGGCTACGTGACCCCGTAGAGTTATTCCGCAGATTTAAAAAGACGATTTTCATGGTCCAGGACGGCCCGGCCGCGCGGGGAAAAGTATGCGTTTGGTACCCGACTGGAGAATAGTTATTCTTTCGACAAATATTATACGTTGTAAAACCCCATTAGAACATCAATAATGAGTAAATGATAGAT
>NC_091569.1:15994951-16007451 GCF_042767895.1 Penaeus vannamei | reverse complement strand
ATAATTTATTATACTGATTATTTAACCTACAGATCACAAGGGGTAACTCCACAATATGTGGACATTTATAGTACCTATCCATAATGATTTCCCTATACTTTGAGCAACATTGTAAGTACATTTTAAAGACCATTTGTTAGAGAAATAGAAAAGGATTAGGAAAAAATATATAAAAAGTGAATATCAGTGAAGTTATTTCACTTACTAAAAATCAAACATAAAAAAGAGGGTAAGATATAACATGAAAACAGCAAGTATCACACCTTGTTAACTGCTTCCTTTAACCTAACTAAAAGCTAACCTACTATAATGTCTATCATTTTTTCATTATACTACTTTTGCAAAAGAAGTTAAGATCTAACATGAAAAGAGTATATATCACATCTTAAATGTTTGGTTCAATCTAACTAAAAACTAACCTAATGTAATGTCTATAATTTTTTATTATATCAGTTTTGTAAAATGATCATCCAATAATCAAAGAAATCTAAAATAAAACAAGAGTACTAATATACCACAAACGCTACTAGGTCATCATCTACGTCACCCAAATAATAAATCATTACTTTTAACTTATTTTGGAAGCTTTAAGAAACAAAACTCATTGAATAATAAACACTGCATTCATCTTATTCAGCAGAGCCATATGAAATCCAAATGCCCTGGATGTGTCATGAAGTACTAAGCTATAGCCTGTTTCCCTTTTTCCATAACACAATATCGGCGGATAAAGATGACACATCACCTTCTCCAAGTAAAAAATCTGGCATAATTCATAAGTACCATAAAGTAAAATAAAAAAAAGCTATGGCTAGAGCATTCATTTTTTGATGAGGTCGGATTGGTGCTTCTTGATGTGTACCCATGCATTCTCTAGCAGATTCAAGTCTGGCAAATTTCCTTGCCTCTCTAAAACAGGAATTTTGTTCTCTTGAAGAAAGTCCTTGTCTGTTTTTGCTTCATGACATGGGGTGCAATCATGCACAAAAGCACCATATGGCTGATGAAGGTCAAAGAAGGGTTGCATGAAATCCTTTAAGACATCCAGATTGTTCTCTGACCGTTTGGCATGTTGGTAGGAAATACAGCTCACTTGCACCTCTTTCACAGCTGAAAATGCCCCAAACCACCAAAGAAGCTGGATGTTAGATCCCCTTGACAGTGCAGCAGGGATCAAATCGGCTGCTACTTTCCGGACAACAGATACGTTTACTGCTCACCCTGATGCTCCTTTTCCACTGCTGAGGGGTTTAATATTTGTACTTATTTGCAAAAGCCAGCCTCTTTCCCTTTATTCCCTTAGCAAGCACTGGTTTGATGGCAACCTTGCAAGAGGGTAAATTGAGGTGGCATTGGAGGCATTCACATATGGTAAGAGCCTCAAAATTTTTCAAGAGTTCTAAAAATATTTTCCTTATTTTAGTATTTGCGATGAATGAGCTTTGCTTGACTACATTCTTCATCAAACTTCAGTCTTGGCTGAAGTCTTTCTTGGCTTCCTTGAACAAGGTTTGGGTAGCAGGTGATAAATGTCTTTAGACATCGCACTTTCCTGCCGCACTAAGATGATTTGTGTTCATTCTACCTTTGTGGCAATAGATCTGACCATTTTGAATACTCTTGGGAAAACTGAAGGCAAAAACAAAGAGGGCACAAAGTAGTCCCAAGATTCCTGGGGCAATCATACATATCTTTTTCCTGTGTCACTTCCTGCAGGCTGCCAAGATCCCACACACCACCAGCCATAGCCCAGGACTGGTAGCATAGCCAGACACCAATATATTAACCTACCTGCTAGCTTATAAGTGTTTCGGCATAAAGAGTTAGCACCAATTTTCCTGTATGTTTCTATGGAGGGTGTATACTTTATCCGCCAATACTATATACAGATGGATTACAATTACTCTTTTCATTACCCATGAAAACTGAAAACCTGTATAAAAATTCTGCATGTTGCTGTTTTCATTTTCTTTGTGATATAAAAAAAAACATATTATGGGTAAAGACACTAACAGGTATTTGCTTTTTTGGGATAAATGATCATACAATTTTAGTTAAACCATAAAATAATTGCCAACTCTTAAACATTACACATGATGCATCCTGTGGGACAAAGGTTGGCTTATAAGCAGGCACATATTGTATATAACTCTAGCCTGTTTACATAATAGATATCAAAATGAAGATTAACAAAAATAGTAAAGCATAATAAGGAAACTAAATTTTAAACTGCAACCTGGTTATCATTTTAACAAGCTATACATTATCTATGAGTAACATTTACTGAGGAGTATATCTCTGATCTACGAGATAGGTTTCTTTTCCCCACTTTCAGAGGAAACACACTCTTCAAAAAATATGCAATTATGGACCTTCATTCAAAAGTCAGAATTATCATTTCCAGAATTCACTCCTAATTTATTGTACAGTATCAAAGATAGTAACAATTACATATTGATACAAGTTATCAAGAAGCATCTTTTTTTTTTTTTAATAATATGCACCTGTGTTTTGGCTGCAATTAATATGTACAAGTATGGTATGCTCCTTTGTAACTTACAATGTAATGATTTTTCATAAACAATCATGGCTAGCACCTGACCTGTCTTTCCTCACAATACTAGCTTCAATCCACCCCTTCTAGCTCAGGTGAAGACTCCTCTTCAAACAAAAGTAACTCGTCCTCACCTTCTGATATACTAGATACATCATCACTCTCTGCTGTTATGGGGTTTTCAGGTACTTCACTGTCTACCTTCGCCTCAATTTTGGCTTTTAGTCTCTTGAGGTTCTTCAAAAGGGTTGCATACTGGAAGTGTCCTCGCCATTCCCGGAAAGGATCCTGAAAACAGTTACTTATAAGTATCATACACAGAAATTTCAAATGAATAAAGATTCTTGAAGATAACAAACATTAGTAAATGGACTATTCTTTTTACATAATATTCCATACTAAAATAACATCCCCAGTATTCAATTGATTCTAAAATAAAAATAATGCTAGATTTAAATATCATGTTCATGGCAGGAACTCGGGTCTTACCACAGCTTCATCCCATTTTGAATACTCTTGGGAAAACTGAAGGCAAAAACAAAGAGGGCACAAAGTAGTCCTAAGATTCCTGGGACAAACATACATATCTTTTTCCTGTGTCACTTTCCTAGTGGAAAGCTCCCTAAGCAAAGGATATCTCACGACATGACATTTTCCATTTTGTCTGTGAGGAATTGTGATGAGGCTGTGGAGACCAGTGTAACCCTTAGTCATGAGACCACTGAGGATTACAGTACCTATCAGCCTAGGCAGTATGTTGCTTGTGTGTATGAGGCCAACTGGTATGTGGCCAACATTTTTTAACGTTTTAATGAAAATGATGAATACTGTCATTTCATGAAGTGTTCAAATATGACTTGGTCTTGGACTGCTAAAAACTGTCATGATCCACCATGTTGGGTCCCATTTCAAGACATCATATGCTGCATGAATACTCCAGAGATTCAGGATCATAGTGCTCAGCAGTATAAACTTCTTTCAGCTGATGTAAAAAGAATTCATAGGCTCTTTCCCAATTTCATTCAAACACAAACTTCATATCAAACTAAAATTGTCAGCCAATTACATTGTAACTCAAGCTTGATGTTTTTATTGTAGGTATTGTTGGTTATGTGCATTGCCTTGTGTTGGTTTAAATCTGCTGTAATTGCATGATCATTGATATGTAAGAAAATTGCAATGTACAGAGGGTTAAAAAACTACTTATTATTCTGCTTGAATACTAACTTCTTGATTTGATAATGTGGATGTGTTTAACAACCTTAATCATGAGTAGGCAATTTAAAATCTTAGCTGATCTCCTTTCTGGACATAAAATAACTTCAAAAATATGGGAAAATAGGCCCATATTCAGAGGCCTAGATTATTATGAAGTAATCAAAAAAACAATGTGTTTCTTAGGTTGAATGCTTGATATAGTGTGACTGTAAAAGGGGTTAAAAGCTCATTCTAGTCAAGTGCCCACATGGTCAACAGGTCTGATGTAAGGGGTATCAAAATGTTATCTTTTCCCGAAGCCATTTTTGAAACCCTCCTATTCCTTCATTTAAGGACTGAGTGCCCTTAAGGGGACTGTCCCTGAAAATGGCCACCTTTCCCTACTCTATACATCATTAAAAAATATCGATTGATTCTTTTTGCATGCTATAGAGTAAAGAATTGCGCTCCGTTATATATATAAATTTTGACTTTGCTCCCCCATTGGGGGAGGGGGCACCCCCAAAAAAGTAAAAAAAAATCGTTTTTTTTTTGTATGTCTTCGGTACATCCCAACTATCAGAGCTGTTTACAGAATATTCCCCCAAAAATACTTGTGTTAGATCAACTCTAGCCTATAGCCATGTAAAAGGCCGAATTTTGAATTTCCCTTTTTTTTTTTTTGGCGTGGGACAGCTTGACATAGAGAACTATTTTTGATTTCTTCTTTCAGCATTAAAATATTATTATTTTTTGATTAAGGCAAAAATTTAAAAATCGGCCTTTTACATGGCATTGGCACGCCGAGGCTCTAGTGAAAGCAACAAACTGCATTTGGATCACATGACAATTACGTGAGTTGGGATGTACCGAAGATTCAAAATGACGGAGCTATGGCGTTTTGTATTTGGCTCCTTGCCAAAGTTCGTTATCTCTGTTATTTTTCTCTGAATCTAATGATATTATATATTGAAAAAATGCTTATTTAGTGTACTTTGTAATGCAATGATTACCAAGTCAAAAGGAATTTTCATGTTCAATAGGGACGCTATTCTGTAAAGGTATGTAACTTTTTTTTTCTTTTTTTTTCGTTGTTCATAAAAATTGATATTTTCGTGTGAAAAGCTTAATAAATGCATTTTACCATAGAGACAACTAACCTAAACCAGATAAAAACCTTTTTTTATTTTTTTTATTTTTATTACTTTTTTTTATTTTCAAGAAATGGGGAACTGTGGATGGCAATATTTGTACAAAATCATTCTAATTATAAAGTCCTGGCATGAATACAACATGGTGGTTCAATTTTGAGAATTTTAAAAGCATATGAATTTAGTACATTGAATTCGAGAACTTACGAAAGTCGCTGATTATTTCCCATGCCTCACACAGGGGGGGGGGGAATGGTCACTGGGTGTTTATAATTTTCGAGGAGGACCATATGTACGTGAACGCATGCACATAAAGTTAAAAAGATTAATCATCATAATTTAGTAGGCCTACATTGACTTTCATATCTACATAATAAAATATATTAGTTATCCCTCTCATACCATTTTCTTTGATAATTGTCAATATTAACAGATTGCAAAGGAGAACAAGTGAATAGTTTATGATTAGCCATTTGCACCCATTATCTTTACTAAGAAGTGCATAAAATCATGCACACGCCTAGGTGTTGTGGGATATTTGCCAATTTATGGTGCCTAAGACTTACGATATCGTCTAAACATATTCATTTTTATCGGGAACGCACGAAACAGATGCGATAGCTTTTTGAACGCCAGATGAAGACTACGCATACAACGGAGCTCAAAATTCCATATAGTTTTTATTTCAGAGCAAGTTTTACTGAGTACTATCATCTTCAACATGAAATAATCTGTATCTCGCTTATACATCTGAAGTTTAAAAATCTGACATTTAGGTAACATTCGTATTGAATTGGTCTTTACAACGGTAACTACCAATTTCAAATCAATTCAAATTGCCCCCTGCTGTGATGTACCGACCGTTGAGCGAAATGTAACGGAAATATTTCAATCCTTCCTTATAAGGCTATTTTTAAACATTAGTGCTTCGTATGTGATATACGTATATATTACCTCGCAAACTAAAACATATTACAAGGGAGTCTCGATCGAAGCATATTTCATGTGTAAAAGGACACAAAACTTTTTTTTAGATATATTTCACAAAATATTTCGTCATAAATCATGGTGATATAATTTTTTCCTGATATTGGTATAAAAGTGTTCCTTGAACATTCACAAACTCATATCTATGCACAATGTCATAATTAAATGCCTTATGCACGATTGCCGCAAGCAAAAGTCCACATAGGTGTACCTGGGCGCTCATTCGCGACGTACCTCTCTGGGTGCTGAGGGACTCGCGCGCCGGCTGCAAGACAACGAGCCATAGCAGGCGCTTAATACTCGTTTGGTAGTTTCCTCATCCATGTACCTATACTATACACTAACTAACTCAATTTAAACCCCTTCCCCCCCTCCATCAGGGACGGTCCCCTTAAACACTTTTAATACTGTACAATTCCCAAATATAATAGTAAATCAGGTGCAACTCTAATAATATACACACTTTCCAAGATCTGGACCCCTGAAATGTAAAAAATCTCAATCATGACTGACAGAAATTCAGTTTAAAATGGTTAATATCTCCAAAAAATAGTAAAGCTATGCTATTTCTAAGTGCAGAATCTGATTGCCAGGGTCAAAATGTGTGTTCATGGCCCTTTTAAAGGGATGTGTGTGTATAGATATATATATATTTATATATATATATATATATATATATATATATATATATATATATATATATATATATATATACAGATATACACATTGGACCCTCATTTTTCGCTGGGGTTCCGTTCCAAAAAGAACCCGTGATAGGCGAAATCCATGAAGTAGTAACCTTTATTTTTATTTTTTTTACAATTATTATACATTGAAATACTCTATAATACATTGAAACCAAAGAACAAAACCTTTTTACAGGCCCAAGCATTTGTTAACAAATAAAAGTACTGTATAAACGTTTTTTACAAATAATAAATTTTAATCATCAATACAAACTAAAGGCTTCATGGGTTTTAGAGAAAATTTGCAAACTTAAATTTGGCAAGCTGTTTTACGTACATGTACATATTAAACCGTAACATTATTGACACACAGGTAGAGAAGAAGCGGAGAGACTGTTTCGCCAATCAGAATGCAGAACACAATGCCCAATGCAAATCCGTGAAGCAGCGAGAACGTGAAAGGTGAACCACGTTATAGCGAGGGTTAATTGTATACGTATGTATGTATATATATATATATATATATATATATATATATATATATATATATATATATATATATATATATATATATATATATATACATACACATATATATATTTATATATATATATATATATATATAATATATATATATATACGTATATGTATCTATGTATGTATATGTATATGTATATATATATATATAGATATAAATATATATATGTGTATGTATATATATATATATATATATATATATATATATATATATATATATATATATATATATATATATATATATATGTTTATATGTGCATATATGTATATGTATGTGGAATTCATGACGACCAGATTGCAACAGGAACAACGAAAAGAAGAACAAGAAGACATACGAATATGCCGAAGGCCTTGTCGCTATTGCTTCGTCAGAGCAATAAAGAAAAGGCTTTCGGCATATTCGTGTGTTCTCTTGCCCTTCCCTTCGTTGTTCCTGTTGCAATCTGTTCATCATGAATTCCACATATATATATATATATATATATATATATATATATATATATATATATATATATATATATATATATATATGACTTTAGAATTGCACTTTGTTTCATAATTTTGACCTCACACCACAATAGGGTGGGCCAAAAGTCTTTTTTTCCCCCTCTTCTTCGGTATATAACCACTACCACAGTTTTTTCCTGAATAATCAAGGAGGATCATATGTTCGTAAACACATGTATGTAAAATTTTAAAAAATTAAACATCCTCATTTAGTAGGCCTACATCAACTTGTATATCTAAAGGAATAAAATATATTAGTTATCCCTCTAAAACCGTTTTCTTCAATAATTGTCAATAGTAACAGATTATAATAGGAAACAAGTGTAGAGTTGTTGATTAGCCATTTGCCCCATTTATCTTCACTAAGAAGTGCATAAAATCATGCAGACGCCTAGGTATGGTTGGATATTTGTGAATTTATGGTACCTAAGACCTACGGTAACATTTAACCCATTGGCGCCGGGTGTCACGTACGTACATGCCATGGCTGTTGTGGACCAAATGCCGGGGACATCATGCCATGCCCATTCCCGCGCTACTGGCTCGTCGGACGGAGGTTGTTTTTCTCCAGTAGTAATGGATTCATTTATATGGTAAAGATTTTAGGCAATGGCACTTAAAGTGAAGCTAAACCTTCAAAATTTTAATATTTTTATAAATTTTAGCAGAATAAAAGCTTTTAGGTGCTATATGTCGCTCGCAAACTACCGATCGAGCCAGGCGCAATCAGGGGAAACTACCGGTGCGCGCCAACAAGCCAGTGCATACGTAAACTTGACAAAATTTTTACCCGTCGCTGATGGGTTAAACCTAATATTTTTTCATTGGAAATGCACAAAACAGATGCAATAGCTTTTTCAACTGCGCAAACAAGCTCAAAATTCCATATAGTTTTTATATCAGAGTGGATATTACTGTGTACTATCATCTTCGATATGAAATAATTAGTATCTCGCTTATACATCCAAAGTTCAAGAATCCAACTTTTAGGTACTCTTCATATTGAATAGCCCTTTACGACCAATTTCAAATCAAATCAAATTTACCGATGCTGTGATGTACAGACCATTGAGCGAAATCTAACGGAAATATTTTAATCCTTATCTATACGGCTATTTTTAAACATTAGTGCTTCATACTTGGTATACATACAGATCACTTTGTAAGCTGCAACATAATACCAGGGAGTATCGATGGAAGCATATTTTGTGTGAAAAAGAACACAAAAATTTAATTTTTTAAAAAGATATTTCACAAAATATTTTGTCATAAATCACGGTGATATAATTTTTTTCTGATATTGGTATAAAAGTGTTCCTTGAACATTCACAAACTAATATCTATGCGCAATGTCATAATCAAATGCACGTATACATGATTGCAACAAGCAAAAGTCCACATAGGTGTACCTCAGCGCTTGTTAATGACGTACCTAACCAGGTGTTAAGCGGGTCTCGCATCCATTCTCCGATAACCAGCCACAGCTGGCCTTTAACCTGTAGCCGACAGGTGGCATGTACATACATGCCATGGCTGTTGTGGACTGAAAAATGGATGGCATCGTATCATGCTCATTCCCGCACCATTGGCTTGTCGGAGTTTGTTTTTCTCTGATAGTAGTGGCTTCATTTAAATGGTAAAGATATTAGGCAATGGTACCTATAATGAAGGTAAACCTTCAAAATTATAATATCTTTATAAATCATAGCAAAATGAAAGCTTTCAGGTGCCAAATGTCACTTGCAAATTACCGATCGAGCCGGACCCAAACAGGGGAACTGCTGATGCGCGCCAACAATTCCGTTACTACATCCACTTGCCAACATTTTTATCCGTCGGTACTGGGTTAATACTCCTTTGGTAGTTTCCCCATCCATGTACCTATACTATATGCTAGCTAACTCAATTTGACCCCCTGTCCCCCCAATCTGGGACGGTTCCCTTAATCAAAAATTGGAAATTTTTTACTTACCACCATGGTTTGTCCATCTAGATGCATATTTTTTTCACAAATTTCAACATAATGATCATAATACTCCAGAAATGAAGCTTCCATAACTCTCATGAGATCTGCTGGCACCATGGTAACACCCTCAAACTGTTGTATAACAGCAACTCTAATCGTTTCATGCATTATGATGGTGTTATAACGCTCACTGTCTCCTGCCTTGTGCTCCTGAAATGTGTAAAAATACATTACTTTCTTGTTTTTTCTTATGTTACTTGTTAGCACAAACAATATAGATCTGGCAAATAAATAAATATCTGTCAGACATTTTATTGGCTGGAGAGCAGTCTTATTGGCTATGATGACAAAGTTAACTTGCATATTTGGTAAGTCTATTACTCATGAACAGCTACGCTAGTATACAATATCAAAGTACTAAAATCTACACTTTATTACTTTTTCAAAATCAAATCATATCTATTTGTGTCTTAGTAACAAAACCATTTATTTATGTTTTGGTTAATCTTTAGATACCATGTGTGCCTAGAACTAAAATCAATATTACAAGTACATTTCCTATCTTTACAAAACTATATTTAACCAATTGGATCCGGGTGGCATGACGAGAGCCTACTGCTGAAAACAATATTTCCATGCTTAGGATCCCATTCTTATCTCCTGTGACCATTGCCACATAGTGTATTACAGAAAAACTCAAATGACAATATCTTACTTATTACTATTACTGCAGTTTTAGACTAGCTAGAGAGATGATATGGAGTCTGTTTAACAAGAAAAAGTGTACTGCCATCTTGATACTGCATAACAATTGACAAATATATGGCAAAACGGCAATAAAGAAAAAAAAAAAAAAAGGCAGAAAAAGAGATAATAGCATTCCAATAGGGAGGCAACGAGTCATGATACCACAAGTGTTCATGTGACCACTCAAGTAAGCCTAATGCCCAGACTTTAGACCATCTGCAGGCTGTGAGGCTGCGATCTTACAGGTAAACTCCTACAAAACAGATGACGTAACCATCACATCATAAAGAAATTTGGTTTGCAGGGCGGATGACGTGAATATGCCACCATGATAAAATTTGGCTGTAAGCTAGGGTGACAAGAACTTTCGGCTCAAGCCAGTATGACAAAAATCACTCAGCACAAGTTCACAAACCTATTAAAAGGTGAGTAGCCTCATTTGGTGTTAGGAAGGGGCATTTCTAATGATAAGCAAGTGTGGAACATACTGTTCGTGAGGCTTCAGGGAGGACATTATTTTCATGCTCAGAAACCTATTCCTAGCTACGAAGACCAGTAGCACAAGTTGTATTACAGAAAATTGAATATTACAAAAAAAAAATAAAAATGACATAAATAATGAAATGGTATTTATTATTATTGCACTGAGCAATGGACTACTTAGAGCAATCTGGCAAATCAAATGATAAATATAGACATCAGAAAATAGCAAAAAAGCTAAAAAACACTTATGCAGTAAAAGGGAAAATAACATTGCATGGAATCTTGTCACCAAACATAAGTGTTCATGTGCACCCAGCCTAAAAGCTACACATGCAGCAGAGTGCCCATTCAAGTAATCCTGTATTTTGGGCCATGTAATGGTAGTGAATCAATCGGATCCAATGGGTTAATATTTATACCTATATTTACATATTATTAATTCTTAAAACTTTGTCAAATAATAGTATTCAGTTTCCTAAAATCTTTCACTAAATACTTACTCCTAAACTGACAATTAGAAAATTAAATGATGGATAAAATTATACAATTTTTGCTCAACCCAATGCTTCCAGATCAGTTAAAATGACAAAATGGACAAAACAAGAGTGCTTGTTTTCATCATTATATAAATAAAAGTAGTCATGATTTGTGCAATTGATAGACTTGAGCCCCTAGCGCTACTTTGAGATTAAAATTCCAGCAAAAAGCACAATGCACATTCTGCATAATTAAGGGGCTATAAACCGGGATGAGACAGTGAAATTGATAACATGACCTACATGTCTCCAATATGATGATTATTCTCAGCATGACATAACATATGGGCCATTTAAAGGCAGTGAGTTAAAGTCTAATTACACATGACCACTGACTCTCTCAATAAGACGGATACTTTAACAGTTGAATAAAAATTTGTTTTTCATATCTATTAACCCAGTGCCACCAGGAAAATGTGATGTTCACTGTAGTGTTGTTTTGCAAAATGTATCTACACAAAGATAGCTCCACTAGTGCACAGTCACCAAGTAGTCAATAAGTAGTCTATGAGCGCTAACCTGATTTTCTCCTTCCTTGAATTTTTGGGATTTATTTCTAATGCTCCAAATATGGATGCTGTTATTATTCTGACTGACATTATAATTATCATAGTCTATCAAAAACACTAATAGTGTTTCCAAAAATCAAGGAAAAGGGTAAAGAGGTGCAACAGGTTTGACTAGTGACTCATTGGTGACTAAGCACCTGTGGAGCCACCTATGTGTAAATACAATTAATTGACTAAATTCTCTGTGGGCATGGCATGTCCATATATGCCATCCCCAGCAGTATTGGGTTAAGGGTGAAAATCTGACCCATTCTACAATTACAATTCAATAGTACTTGAAATTCATTACTTTTAAAAAGTGATCAATAATGGTGATCTTGGTTTTAGAAAATATTATTCCTGATTACACAAAATACTTTCTGTGTTCAAAACAATCAAGTCTAATTTTGAGACCCTAGCCTTTTAAATAAAGGCTATAGATTTCGACTGTAAAATTTAAATTAAGAATCCTGATATAGGATATAATAACTTTGGTAAAAAGTAAATTATCAATCAAACTTTTCTTTCAGCTTATGTAATAATTTTCTGGATCTTACCTTTTCAAATCCAGGTTCATTGTGATAAGGGTTCTCATTCATCA
>NC_091569.1:15974951-15987451 GCF_042767895.1 Penaeus vannamei | reverse complement strand
TACACTCATAAATAGCATTAAATATAAGAATAACATTTTCTATTACACCATTTACAACAATTTTTCCTACATTGCACCACCCCAGCTTCATGATTTCCACGAATACAATTCTTGAAATAATTGTTTCTAAAAAATTCATGTGGCGTTAACCTCCTTTAACTTGCCAACCATCCACTAATTTCACCATAAAATCCGTTCAACACAACAACACAACACAATATGCACATAATCACATTTTTCATGTTCGATTAGAGAGTGGTTCTTCCTCTCTGGGTGGAGATCGCTGTAGCCCTTCTCTGGCAAAGGCGAATATTGCAATTACAGCCAAGATTCCTCTATTGTAGACTTACCCTATCTTGCTCGCACGTCCAAGCCTTCGCCCCTTGGATATTATGACGGAATAATAATGAGGGGAAATGAATAGTCGGAGAAAACTCCTGCCAATGTTATGGGAAATATCTCGAGCTCATTTTCACTCTCGTCTCAAACGCAAAAGTTATCGTAGGAATGCACTTGTTATTATGATGATAAGAACAGGTACGTACACAAGAGGATTTATATTATCTGTCATTTTTAAAGTATTTTTTAAAATACATTCTTGGTCTATTTCTTTTGAAAATAATAAGATGTTTATAACATAACCTAATTCTAACTTGCATCATATTAGTGCGCTCGTATCGCTTCCTATCTTTAATCTAATCAATGCATTAGTTGTAAAACACACGATGTCGTTTAAATATATTCAATCTAAAAAATAGTAAGACGTTGGGGATATAATGAAACTAAAAATAAGAACGTCAGCTAACAAATACGTAATCATCGTACATCATAAAGGAACATAACATACTGCCATATGGCGATCTTCCGTTTATTTTGAGAATAACAATAAAAAACAACAACAGTGGCAGCAACAGTGAGGGTAATGATGGTAATGTTGGAAAGTACTTTAATATTTATTTCTCTACGGACAAAAGAAGGAATAATGGCAAAAGCGACAAATACTTTGACAATTACAACAAAGACGACACGGATGATAAGCGAGCGGTGTCTGACTGTACAGACGTGTTGGTTGATAAGTGTCACATATGAAAAATAGATGGCGTTGTCCCTGTACACTGCAGACGTCATTTTTGTTGACAATCGGGATGCTTCTTTGTTTACATTAGAAATTTGTGAATGGATATATGTTTTACTATTTTTGAAGTTGACTATATAAATAGTAAAAATATGAGCCTCTCGCTCGTTCTCTTTCAGCAAATGGTATGAGCAGGATATCAACATAACGAAAAAAAGATCTTGTCTGTAGAATATATATCACCAAGCCATATGTGCACATTTCAAAAGGAATACGAAGCTATGACTATGATGGTATTACTGTTATTATCATTAGAGTTATCATAATTTTTCTTATTATTACTAATATTATTGTTGTTGTTGGTGGTGGTGGTGTTATTATTTTTTACCATCATTAATATTATTATTATTATCATTATTATTATCATTATTATTATCATTATTATTATCATTATTATTATCATTATTATTATTATTATTATTATTATTATTATTATTATTATTATTATTATTATCATTATTATTACTATTATTATTATTATTATTATTACTATTATTATTATTATCATTATTATTATCAATATCATTATCATTATTATTATTATTATTATTATTATTATTATTATTATTATTATTATTATTATTATTATTATTATTATTATTATTATTATTATTATTATTGTTGTTGTTGTTATTATCATCATCATCATTATCATTATCAGTTTTATTATTCTTTTTCTTATTATCATTATCAGTTTTATTATTCTTTTTCTTATTATCATTATCAGTTTTATTATTCTTTTTCTTATTATCATTATTATTATTATTATCATTATTGTTATTATTATTATTATCATTATTGTTGCTGTTATTTTTATTACATTCGTTATTATCATCAATATTGTCAACATGACAATGATTATCATTATTTTGTATTATTTATTTTTATCATTATTTAGATTATTATCATCAATATTATCATTGTCATTATTATTGTTGTTGCTGTTATTATTATTGTTATCATCACAGTTGTCATCATCATCGTTATCATTATCATTATAATATCATCAAGTTTATCATAATTATTATTATTATTATTATTATTATTATTATTATTATTATTATTATTATCATTATTATCATTATTATTAGTTGTATCATAATTATAATTAGTTTTATCATCATCATCATCATCATTATTTTATTACTATTATTATCATTATTGTTGTTATAATTATGATTTTTGTCGTTATTGCAATCATCATCATTAACATAATAATTAGGATCTTATATCGTTATTATTGCGATTATTTTAATTGTTTTTGTTATCAATATCATCACTATCATTGTCATGTGTTGTTGTCATTATTATTGTCATTATTATTAATAATATTGTTGTTGTTATTGTTATTGTCGTTATTATCATCATTATTGGTATTATTATTATTATTATTATTATTATTATTATTATTATTATTATCATTATTATTATTATTATTATTATTGTTATTATTATTATTATTATTATTATTATTATTATTATTGCTATTATTATTATTATTATTATTATTATTATTATTATTATTATTATTATTATAGTCATTGTTGTTAATAATATTATTATTATCAATATTATTGTTATTTTGTATTGTTATTACTATTATCATTATTGTTGTTATTATCATTATTATTATTATTATTATTATAATTATCATTATTATTATTATTATTTTATTATTATTATTATTATTATTATTATTATCATTGTTGTTGTTTTTGCTTTTATTATTGTTATTATTATCATCATCATTATCATCATCCTCATCCTCATCATCATCATCATCATCATCATCATCATCATCATCATCATCATCATCATCATCATCATCATCATCATCATCATCATCATCATCATCATCATTATTGTTATTATTATTATTATTATTATTATTATTATTATTATTATTATTATTATTATTATTATTATTATTATTATTATTATTATTATTATTATTATTATTATTACTATTATTATTATTATCATTATCATTACTATTATTATTATTACTATCATTATCATTATTATTAATATCATCATTATCATCATTATAACACCATCAACTTTATTATCAGTGTTATCATTTTGATCATGATTATGATTTTTCTACTATCATTATTATTGTCAGTATTATTATTATTATTATTATTATTATTATTATTATTATTATCATTATTATTATTAACATTATCATCATTATTAATGCTATTACTATAATCATCGTAACTATTGTTATTACTTTAATTATCATCGCCGTTAGCCTTATTGTCATTATTATTATTATTATTGCTCTTATCATTATCATAGTTGTAATTGTTATTGTTACTATGATTATAATTGTTACCATTGTCATTATATATTATGATTATCATCATCATTGTTATTTTGTTATCATGATAATAATGATAATTGTTATTATCATTATCATTATTATTTCTAATATTATAATTATCATTATTATTTCTGATATCATAATTATCATTGACATCATTATTACTCTCATTGTTATCATTATTGTTGATATTATTTTTAGTAGCTTTATTATCAATCTTACTACTATCATTATTGTTATTATTATCACAATTATTAGCCTGTTATCATTATCATTATTTTCATTAGAATTGTTGTTATATGTGAATTCATATCATATTCGTCATTATCACTACCATTATTTGTTTTTATTATTATTGTTATCATTATTACTATTAGCATTATTGTTATTATCATTAGTATTATCATTATTATCATGTTTATCATTGTTATTATTAGTATTGGTAATGTTATTGTTTTGTTGTTATTGTTATTATCCTTATTAATATCAATATTATTATCATTATTATTATTGTTACTGTCATTACGACTACTACTGCTATTACTGTTACTGTTATTGTCATCACTGTTGTTATTATTATTATCATCATTATTATTATTGTTTATGTTATTATTACTATTACTAGCATTGTTATTATTATTATCATTATTATCACCATTGGTAGGACCATCATAATCCTCGTTATTTTTTTTCTTGTTATTATTAGACCTATTATTATTAGTAGAAGAAGCATGAGTAATAGTTTATTATTTATATTATTCGCATCATTGTTAGTGTTATTATTATTATAATTTTTATTATCATTATTATTGTGTTTATTGCCCTTACATTGTCATTATTATTGTTATCATTATGTTGTTATTGCTATTATTGTTATCATTATGTTGTTATTGCTATTATTGTTACTATTATCATTATTTCTATTAGTATGATTATTGTTATTGTCGTTGCTATTAATTTTACTATTATTTTTTCATCATTAAAATTATCATCATCATCATTATTATTATCATTATTGTTATCCTGGACAACACAGTCATTTAAAAGTTGCTGTCCTTGATGTTATTAATTTTTTTTCGCTATCTATTATTAGTGTTTCAGATTTTATGATACATTGATTTAATTATATTTAGAAATTTGCCAATTTGATTTTGTATAAAGAGCCTCCAAAACTTGTTGTTTGGAGTGGTTTGCCATTTCATTTCCCTCAGAGAAATGTACATTCTTCTGAAATATGTGAAGAAATGTATTAATCATTATTTTTCGATAATTGATTGTTCGACTTTGTACTCGTAATAACAATAGCAATAACCGATAATTCACATCCCCTCTAAAAGTTTTTACTTGATTTTTATCAACCTGCAAGGGTTAGCAGAAGTTCTATGACCCTCAATTCAATGCCAGTTGGTGTAAGTCGATCGCCTACAAGTCAGTTTTCTAGATGTTTTTTCTTTTTATTAGTATTTGTAGACTTTGGAATAGATTGCCTTCAGAGATTGTAACTTCTTCGTTTCTTTAAAACGCCAGCTAACATGTTTTTCTTACGTAATTAGCTGACTTTCTATTTTTCATTCTTTCTTAGCTGTATCTTGACCTGCACGGACACCTTTGGTAGTATAAATCTCGTTTTTTTTCAGTGTGGCTCTTTATATAGATTAATATGATAATAATAGAGATAATAATAATAATAATAATAATAATAATTCTTATGATGCATATTCAGTGGGTCGGGCCTCGCACAATTTTAACAAACTGGCCGGATGTGTGTGTTTTAGAAGTTAACTCAGAAATTCTAAATCCTTCAACAGAACTTTTCCAAATACACCTCTTGATGGTTCAGCTCTAAATCTGCAAAACTGCATATAGTGCCAATGTCTTCCCTTTTGTTTGAAGTGATGCCTATTTCCAAGTCGCACTTTTCACTGATTTTAATGTTCGATAGACATATTCTTAAGCTAACAACAACGGCTCTTCAAATTTTAATCCCAGTGAATGTAAGTAGGTATACGTGTATCAAATGTTACTTTTTTCCATAGAAATGGTTAATATTGGAAAGGAATATGAAGAAATGCTTGAACGCTTATTTCCACAAAATTAGTTTTTTTTTTTTTTTTTTTTTTTTTTTTTACTTTTTCAGACAATAAGGCGTGCATAGCAATGCACATATAGATCTACATTGTGTTAAAGTCCGCCTTTTTGTTTGGCTTGGGATAAATTTTCTTTATTTTTGAAATCTATTTATCAGGCTGTGTGTGGCTCAGTAAATGAACAAATGAATAGATAAACGAAATGAAAATCGAGGAAGGCAAAAGTCCCCATAACCACATCCATGTATGCGTGTACACCCACAAGCACCCCTGCACACGCAAACAGAAAAATTCTCTTAGGGGATTATGAACTAGTGGGAGATGGTAAATCTGAAGTATTGTTTTGCTTAATCATGAAATATATTACGTAATTCAAAGGTAATAGAATAACAATTTGGTCTTCAGTAATAAAATATAAATATTCTTTTATCAATAATTGTGATAGTAATTTCTATTCTTATTACATTATTTTAAGTTATAAAATAGTAATGTATATATTTATATTAATATCTACTTACGTATAATATATATCTAGTAAATGATAAAGAGATATTGTATTTTGTATATTCACTAGGCAGAGAGTTGACAGAAATATAGATAGACTGATAAAACGAGAGAGAAAGGAGGTTGTGGGAGAGGTGGAAGGGAGGAGAGGCTGATACTCTTAAATATCACATTCGATGGTATAATTTCAGACACGAAAGAAATGGACCTATATGTGATTCCATATATATTATACGTAAGTAGATATTAATATAAATATATACATTACTATTTTATAACTTAAAATAATGTAATAAGAATAGAAATTACTATCACAATTATTGATAAAAGAATATTTATATTTTATTACTGAAGACCAAATTGTTATTCTATTACCTTTGAATTACGTAATATATTTCATGATTAAGCAAAACAATACTTCAGATTTACCATCTCCCACTAGTTCATAATCCCCTAAGAGAATTTTTCTGTTTGCGTGTGCAGGGGTGCTTGTGGGTGTACACGCATACATGGATGTGGTTATGGGGACTTTTGCCTTCCTCGATTTTCATTTCGTTTATCTATTCATTTGTTCATTTACTGAGCCACACACAGCCTGATAAATAGATTTCAAAAATAAAGAAAATTTATCCCAAGCCAAACAAAAAGGCGGACTTTAACACAATGTAGATCTATATGTGCATTGCTATGCACGCCTTATTGTCTAAAAAAGAAAAAAAAAAAAAAAAAAAAAAAAAAAAAAAAAAAAAACTAATTTTGTGGAAATAAGCGTTCAAGCATTTCTTCATATTCCTTTCCAATATTAACCATTTCTATGGAAAAAAGTAACATTTGATACACGTATACCTACTTACATTCACTGGGATTAAAATTTGAAGAGCCGTTGTTGTTAGCTTAAGAATATGTCTATCGAACATTAAAATCAGTGAAAAGTGCGACTTGGAAATAGGCATCACTTCAAACAAAAGAGAAGACATTGGCACTATATGCAGTTTTGCAGATTTAGAGCTGAACCATCAAGAGGTGTGTTTGGAAAGGTTCTGTTGAAGGATTTAGAATTTCTGAGTTAACTACTAAAACACACACATCCGGCCAGTTTGTTAAAATTGTGCGAGGCCCGACCCACTGAATATGCATCATAAGAATTATTATTATTATTATTATTATCTCTATTATTATCATAGTAATCTATATAAAGAGCCACACTGAAAAAAAAAACGAGATTTATACTACCAAAGGTGTCCGTGCAGGTCAAGATACAGCTAAGAAAGAATGAAAAATAGAAAGTCAGCTAATTACGTAAGAAAAACATGTTAGCTGGCGTTTTAAAGAAACGAAGAAGTTACAATCTCTGAAGGCAATCTATTCCAAAGTCTACAAATACTAATAAAAAGAAAAAACATCTAGAAAACTGACTTGTAGGCGATCGACTTACACCAACTGGCATTGAATTGAGGGTCATAGAACTTCTGCTAACCCTTGCAGGTTGATAAAAATCAAGTAAAAACTTTTAGAGGGGATGTGAATTATCGGTTATTGCTATTGTTATTACGAGTACAAAGTCGAACAATCAATTATCGAAAAATAATGATTAATACATTTCTTCACATATTTCAGAAGAATGTACATTTCTCTGAGGGAAATGAAATGGTAGACCACTCCAAACAACAAGTTTTGGAGGCTCTTTATACAAAATCAAATTGGCAAATTTCTAAATATAATTAAATCAATGTATCATAAAATCTGAAACACTAATAATAGATAGCGAAAAAAAAATGAATAACATCAAGGACAGCAACTTTTAAATGACTGTGTTGTCCAGGATAACAATAATGCTCTATGTGATGGCAACAAATTCTTCGCCCATATCAAAAAAGAAGTAAAATAGGCGTGTAATACGTATTCTACTAAAAACTAAAATACAATTGTTGTAAAATTCTCATTTAAAATACATGAATCCGTGGTGTAATGGTTAGCACGGTCGCCTCTTAAGCGATAGGCTCGGGTTCGAACCCCGATGGAGACGATAAATGTAGGTTTTTTATGCATTAATTTCCGTTGGATCTCTCTATCTAACCTAGCTTTCTACTTTTGTTTCCGTCTCTTTTTCCAGTGTTTAAAATGTGAAAAGCTATGAAAAAATGAGTTTGATTTTTGCTGTTGTTTGTAGGGGGATTTGCTTGTCTATTTTTAAATGTTTATACGCGTTTTCACAATTTTGTTATTCCTTCCATCATCGTATGATCGCATTAGTAATACAGAAAGCAAGGAATGGGAGGAGGAAGAAGAGGACGAACAAGTGAAGCAGAAAAAAAAAAATAAAACGAAATCGAAAAGGGCGAAGGAAAGAGGTTAAAGAAACATATTATTTTATTGTGTTCAATGTTGTCTTCGTTCCACGTCGCCTACTTAGATAAACCAAACGAACAAATAAAAGAGAAGAATCATGTTTGTTAGCAATCAGATACGATTTAGTATAATCATGGTTGCAGAGTGTTTGGACTTGTAACTTAGAACGAACTGCACGATCTCCTTTCTACAGCAGCTTGATGTTTACCTTTTTTACGGAAGGTTTGTTGTCACCGTAGTTCACAGTGTCATGAAATAATTGAATGCAAATTATGGTCCGGAAGGAAAACCAACCAGAGAGCTGCCAAGGTGTGAAACATTACTACTATTGCATTAGGACAGCCGGATTCTATGCTAACTCTATATCTAATGGATATGAAAGAATATTGAAATGCTGGTTATTTCATATCAAAGTTTGGGATTACATATATTTAGATATTAAAGGAAATACTGGTATACTTTTACTCTTTTTAATTATTTCCCATTAATCCCGACATACTATTACCGAAGGTTCTATAGGAGAGATTTTCTATTGATTTTCCTTCACTAAACGTAGAAATATTAATGCTTAACCGTAGATGCATAGACTGTTTGAAGGAAAGCACACACACACACACACACACACACACACACACACACACACACACACACACACACACACACGCACGCATGCACGCACATGTACTAAGTTAATTATAACAATAACTATAATATCCCTACTATTATTATTATCAATAACAATGATGATAGCACAATGATAATAATGATAATAACAGAGTACAGAAGGCAGATTTCAATACGCAGTAACATACGGCTTCTGCAAACTAGGCATGTCACATCGTAAACCATAAACTATGTAGTATTTACAGCGGGGAGGTAGAATGCTCAGAGGAACAGCTACACTCGAGTAATCAGATACTAATAATGCATCGCTGGCATATTCTAGATTTTTGCCGCTGATTTATATGAATATCCTTTGCCTACAAGCAATTCACGGTTCAGTAGGCACACACGACAGCTGCTTTGGTGGTGTGTCGAGACATTTGAACTTCCCGCCCGCCAAGGGCTGTTTACCTCCCTGTTCATTCTCTCAGTTGCTTGATGTGGGATGCAGCCAACTTTTGCAAATCGACAGGATTGCGGCATATTATGACAGCATACACATACTCACACACATGCACACACATATGTAATCTCGTCTATAAGACACAATTTCATTGCTGATTTTACAGTTCGTTTCCAGGTTTCCTCTCTTTTCAGGCGCTACCTTTTCTGTTTTCACTTCACTTGTTGCGCATAAGCCATGTAGTTTCGTCTTGAAGCTGTCGTATAAAAATGAAGATAATCATTATTTTTATGCAAAGGAGGAGAAAAGATACTTTCTATTAATCCGGCGCCCCCCCCCCCTCTCTGACCTTAAGGCCACTTCAGGGATTTGTACGGGATGCGACGGCAGAACATGATGACGTCCAGTCAAGTGAACAGTCAAAAAATCCTATTATTGGAGAATGCGAGAAAGAGACTATTAAATTGCAATGGAACATCATTTGGAAATCAATTATTCATTCATATTACATTAAATTGATTTTTCATAAAAAAAAACAAAAAAAAAAAAAACGCTTTAGACGTCTGTGAAGAGTATTGATAATAATGTTAATGGTAACAGAAGTGGGCATGCCAATAAAATAAGTACAAAAAAAGAAAAATAGAAGAATAGCTAATATTTGTTTTCCCAGGATTTCTCTTTATCTTAATAAGATAAGAAAGATATTTTCTTTAAACTGGATATTTTCGGAAAGTAGTCATTTGAAGGAGCCAAGAAAAGAGGTATTTAACAGAGGATGGTAACTTCATCTGATTCTTCTACGGCTGGATAATACATCTTACTCTTTAAGGGAAAGCACACACACATACGTACATACGTATGGAACATAACATATGTAAGTGTAATATAAAAGTTCTCGTAAAAGCTAAAATATGAATTTAGTTTCTGTGGTGCAGTGGTTAGCACAGTCGCCTCGTACGCGGCAGACTCGGGTTCAATCCCCGACGGATACTAACAATAAACAGTTTTTGCCTGATTTCTTGTTTGTATTTCTATATGTTTATCTTCCGTTCCATTTTTATTTCTATTTTTCTTTCCATCTCTTTCTCTGGTGTTTACAGTACGAAGGAGTATGAAGAAATTGGGTTTAATTTGGTATTTTTCGATTTGCTTGGCTGTTTGTTAATCTTTATGCACGTTTTCACAAGTTTGCTGTCATGTTATAAATAAGAGAAGCAAAGACTGGGAGGAGGAAGAAGTGGACAAACAAGTGATGAGAAAGAAATAAAAATCAAGACGGAGTAGGAAAGGTGGAAGGAAGGAAAAAGAAAAAAAAAGTCTTATTATCTTGCTTAGTGTTATCTTCGTTCCACTTTGCTTACTTCAGATAAGAACAGGAGAGAAGAATAATCTCTTTTATACAGTAGCTAATAATTACCATTATATTTTGAAAGGTTTGTTGTCACTGTAGTTCAGTCATGAAATATATGAATGCTATTTTGGTCCGTAATTGAAAACAAATACAAAGGGGACAAACCAGACAGTACAGCTACCAAGGTGTGAAATACTACTACTGTTGCACTGTGACAGGTGGATCCTGTGCTGAGCATATTTCTTCTATTTCGTACCTTATAAGTTGTAATTCTTGTTTACATTTCATTTCATTTTAATGCTTATACCGTATGAGATTAATTGTTGTAATTCACCTTATAAGATTTCTTGTCCACATTTCATTTTTTTCTCTCTCCCATATATTTTCCTAGCTATATTCGTTTATGTTGATACCATTTGGAACAATATATTTTATTCTTTTTAAATATATTATATTTTTAGAACGAGTATTCTCCTAAACATATACACCGCTGAGAAATCATGAAATTTCATAGTGACTTACAGAAGTATATTGATTTATATGTTTTCGAAAACGTACTGTGGTTGGGTATAAACTATTACTTCAACAGGAAATGACAAGAAATTTATGATAAAATCACGATCTTATCTACCAGGAATCCGAATGTACACCAATTACGAAATTGTTGTTGATCGTCGACATGGAATGTTAACTAAAACTGCTTTCAAGACGATCGTATTGTTAAATCTACAAAACGCTTCAGAGAGAACAGCTGATTTCCACTGATGTTCAGAAATAAGAATCTGCATTGCTACTCCATATTTTAGGGATAGGCAGATGTTTTGGGAATTCATGAAAAGGATATAGAAATACTGGTAACTTCATATCAAAGTTGGGACTGCACAAGAATTCTGTCCTTACATCTGAACACGAACTTTCGAAATTTCAATTTCTACTTCGAGCTGTATATCTCCCTGCGACTTATACTACTATGGCGAGGATCCAGCTGGAATGTCCAGTGATTTGCTCAGCACCGCCCACGCTTGTGAGCCCAATCTCAGCATCGCCGCGGGCTACTTCCTTTCAAGAATCGGCACACTTGACACAGCCAGTGGTTGCGCGTCGAAAGGGGAGAGGAAACCTCTTATACCATAGCTGATGCAGGTGAATGTTTGTCAACGGCAAACGAATTGGACTAATATGTCTTGTTTAGTGTTGTTTTCACTAATGTGCCTGTTGCCAACAAGGGATGGACTTGAGTCGTTGACTACTTCACATGTCATCACACAGGCAATGGAACGCAGGAGGGGGTTCAGCTGTGGAGGGTTGTCCTCTCTCGTTTCTCCCAGATTCGCTTTTCCCGTTTCTACGCAATCTACTGACACTGCAGTGAGATCAGACACTTCCTGCCATTGATATAGTCTTGAATTTCATTATAGAATATATAATTGGAGTAGAATATATAATTGGATTAGTGATAAAGCTGCGCAGTGTGGTTTCGCTCGTTAACCCTGCCAGTTCCTTTTTGGACTTCGACATACGTCATTAGTTAGTGATGTGTTAAGGCCCTGTCACACTAGCACTTTTTCCGTCATTTTTTTTTTTTTTTTTTTGCGTTTTCAAATGAATTCGTTTTGAAAATCATATAAACAAACATGGCGCTATCGGAGTGAGTTCCCGGGAATCACACGAACATTCTC
>NC_091569.1:15962451-15969951 GCF_042767895.1 Penaeus vannamei | reverse complement strand
AGCAGTAATAAGTTATTAATAAATCCCTCGATCAGAAATAATAGATATCTCATCATTACATATCTATCAAAGTTATTCAGTTGTATCTATTCACCCCGTTTGCACTTTCAATAAATCCCTCTATTACGCTATTCATCTCACTGATTTTATACTCTTATGAGTCTATATAACTGCATTCGTTCATCTCATGCCTATTCCTCGGCAACCATCCATTAGATGAGTGTTGGACAGCTATGTGCTGATATCTATTATACAAAAGTCAAGATATCTAGCTATCGCCGATGATCCCTGCTCAATATGCAAAACGCACGCCTTCAATTTCTCTGATACAAAAGGCATTTCTCAACTCGCTCCTTTCTCTTTGTCACCATTTAGTGGCATCCTCTTCAATATTGGTCCCACTTTAGGGAAGTTCAGCTTTGTTCTCGTGATAGGCTAAACATCCAAGGCAATGCGTTCAAATGCTTCGTTAGGGTGAGAAAATTCCTTCCTTTTGATGTAGGGTCGAATGCATTCTCGAAGCCAGTTCTTATAAGTTTTATGCCCCAATCAAGTGCTGAATAAGGGTCTTTCGTGCTTAATCCTACTCAGATATCTTTCAGCTCATGTTTATAACTTGCATAGCATGACGTCACCGAAAACGAAAAAAGTATTAATCTTATTTAGTGACGGCCCTCAGCTGAACGTAAACTACATCTAAATTATTTGAGACAGTCAACTATGAGAAGGAAATAGTCGTGAGAAAGAAAATGGACCATAGTATATTGAAGACACAATCTCCTTTACCAGTGCATGTAAATATTTTATAGTGTAAAAGCAGGGTTTGGCAACCTTTTGAGCATAGGGTGCCAGTTTATGATTAATGCCTTCTTATTGATAACCTTGTGTGCCAGTTTTTCAGCACTGTATACCAAAATGTATTTTCCTGCATATGCTTAACATGAATGTAATATTTTGTATCATGTTTTATAATTTTACATTTATACTCACCACAACGCTCAGAGAGGTCCGTTGCAATCCCACTGCGATGGGGATGAGGCTATGCTGCGCGTGTGAAAACCTCTGGCTCGCATTGGTGAGTAGATCCAAATGCTGACGGTAAAGCCAAGACTAGTTTCTTCATGCAACTGTGTTTATCAGACAGTGGTGTTCGGGAACTTAATACGGAGGGTGCATGATTATTCGCAGTAGTTTCCAATGTTTCTCGATTTTAAAATTTAGCTGACATAATGATAAGACACAATCTACATCTCTCTCTCTCTCATAATATTTTGCTTTCTAAATAATAAGACTCTCTCTCTCATATTATTTTGCTTTCTAAATAATAAGACTCTCTCTCTCTCTCTTATATTTTGCTGTTTAACTTTTTTCTTTGCTTCTCTAAATCACATAGCGTGCCATAGATAAGCGCTCTGCGTGCCAAGTCTGGCTCTCGTGCCAAAGGGTGCCTACCTCTGGGGTAAAGGATCAAATAAACAATAGAATTACAGAAAATGATTTATCATCGGATATCTCTTATTGGTAATTATAAAATTTCTAACGAAAATTATAACCAAATATAAGGATCCTAATGTTGATAGTTAAGGAATGTATTAATACCTTGCCACTGCATACTCCGTGAATATCAAAGTCGTATAGATAAAAGCAGATTGGTTAGCTAAATCTATTGCTCATAAGTATTTTTGAAATACATAATGATCATGAAATTAACATGAAAATAACGACAGCAATATAACTTACTATGCAATGAAAACAAGAATTATAATGAAAATTGTTAAATAATGATATAACATAACTAATCTTGTCATTCAATACAGGCTTTGTTAATGACAACAGTGCCAACGACGGGAAAACCTGAAAGGACTTCAAATAGCTATAAATCGACTAAACGTTAAGGTAAAACACGTGACTGCAGCTCGGCTAACGTGGCCTTTCATTACGCAGACCACGTGCTAAAAAGAGTATACACATTCATAATGACATAGTCATAGGATTGTCTTTTTGCAAACATAATCCATGTTAAATCAGTATTTGCTCATAAAAGAGAAGCAAAATAATATGACTCATTAAACATATTTCACTTTGATGAACATATTTTTCTGTTGCTATTACTATTTCTCTCTTAGATGTTTATTGTTTCTTAGCATGTGGAGAGAGAGAGAGAGAGAGAGAGAGAGAGAGAAGGGGGGGGGGAGGTGAACATCAGCGATCACTGTTACCATTTGACCTTGAAATATTAAATGAATACTAAATTGTGAATTATAAAAAGGATAATGCCATGGATATCATAATCTTACGACTAAATGTATACAGACATAGCATTTTGTATTCCTTAGAAGCGAATACATGCAATTTATCCCTAATAGTATTCTGTGCTATTAGCATTATTTAGCAATTTTTCTATTTCTTGATTTCTCTAATCATTCTCATTATTGTAATTATCATAATCACTATTCTCATTGTGATCATACATTTAGCCTTTTTTCTAATTATTATTTGTTTACATCTTCCTCTTATCCTGATTATGATTATGTTGTTATTATCATCGTCCTCCTCGCCATTTTATTCGTAATTTAAGTACAGGTAAAATGTTTCTCCAGCCACAACGGCAGATACTTACAGATATTTGCAATATGAAGTTCTTCTGAAACGCTGTTTCTGTTGATGCTTCGCCAGAGGAAGCCACGGCATTATCAAAGCCAAAAGCCAAGGCATATTTCCTCTGCGATTGTCACGAGGCGGCACTGGTGCGACGAAGGAAATAAGAAAAGGGAGGGAAAAGGAAACAGGGCAATGGGAGCAACAAAGAATGAGGGATACATCGAGAGTGATGCAGGAAAGTGAGAGGAAAAGATAGAATCAGAGATACAGGTGAATCGAGAAGAAATCATTTGGTGAGGATTGTAAAGTTTGTAAACCAACTCTATTGGCTGTCAGTTGATATTACTAATTTCACAGCATTGATGACAGTTTTTAATATCGTCAACAGAACTAGGAATTTTGTCAACAAGCAGAAAAAAAACATGAAAGTTTATAATAAGAAATGTGTTTCGATCAAATGCACAACAAACGATGGCAGTTTAAATGAAAATATAGACTGCTCTTACAGCGTACAAATCTGAGACAGTTTCAACGATTTTTTAAAATACCTTCATCTTGGAGAGATTCCGACTTTAACTTGGCAATAACACGCATGCGCAATCAAGCCACGGAATCAAACGACGCATTTTTTTCCTCACCATCTTACGTGTTATTTACTATGCTCTGAGTTGGCAGGAAGAAAAAGGCTCTAAAGCATAATCATTTGATTTTTGATTACTGATAGCTGTGATGCGCAAATAAAGGACTATGCGATGGCATCCTAATAATATGCTCTGCGCGGCATATTCTGCATAATTGGGTTTAATTCCCTATTGGTAAATTTGGCCCATTATTGTGATATCCCTTGCACATCTATTTACTTATCTAATAAATGCGATATAGAAAGAAGGACTAAGCGGGGACAGGAAGGGTGGATGAGGTGTCTCGTCTCTTGTTATTTCTTTGCTGTTTTATCGTTATTACCAGTATGTTGTGTTCTCTGTGCTTTACATTCTTGTTAATGTGCAGTTTAACATTCGGGTAAATTACCCATTCAGCGTAAACGAACAATGAAAAGAGGAAAGTGGGAATGTTGAGGGTAGAGAGAAAGAATGACAAGGGAGAAATCAGATAAAGCGAAAGAGAATCTGCAGATCAGTCGCCGTATCTCTGGATCTGTGATGCAGAATGAATTGATTTTTCTTATCTATTTTCCTAAGATTAGAGTTTGGAAGACAAATATAGAAGCTTCTCGAGCAAATGGATAGCATGTTAAACCAATGGCATCAGCAAAAGGATTACCTCTATTTTACGTGATTAGAACCGCCATCCTCTATGAATTGTAAGATGCGGCTTACCATTGCTTCTCTTTGTAGAAATAATTATTCACCATTGGTTAAAAAAGGAAAATAAAGCACACACAATAACATCAAACAATAATGTTTTAAATAAGTAGGAACTATTTTCAATATGCTTTAAGCTAATATTCAATCATCATTATTACTCCTCCACAAGCAACGGTGGTGCACTGGTAAGGCGCGTGACTTTCACTCGGAGGTCCTGCGTTCGATTCCCGTCATGCCGAGTGAACGAGGTGGTTTCACGCAGGTACCCCGGGGTTTAACTAGATGTTTTACTTGTTTCTTTTAGATTTTTGTTTTATTGGGTATACGGTTTTCTAGATAGGACCTAAAGCGTTTTAAAAATCAGGTTTGCAATATTATGCAATTTTAAATGCCATTCGTAGACGATCAGGCTCACGCCAGAATTTAGGAATTAGGAAGAAATATCTTGCAAATCTCTTGTGCTGCTTTCACTCCATTCCAGAATAGACACAAAACACTGAACAATATACTGATGGGAAATTTCCTTACAACAAAGAATAATTCATAAAATATGTATATACTTGCATGTTTTTATTCATATTGTCGGTATACCCAGTGAAGTTACCATTATCGTTGTTATCAATACTCATCACATTCCTAATCGTCAATGTCAATAGAATGCGTATTTCAAAAATACCAGTAATCCACACAATTTATTTAAGGTGTTTGCGAATCTACATTCATTTCTCGAAATTTGGGGTTCGAGGAGTCAGCAGTAATATAATATATACTTCGATCAGAAAGAATATCTGCTTTCGTGTCATGTTTCTCAGGTTTATATTGCATTCACGTACCCCCCATAATACACTATTATATCACTGAGTTTCATATTCTCTGTTTATATAACTGCATTCGTTCATCTCATACAAATACCTCAACAACCATCCATTAGATGATGTTGGACACTAGACAACTAAATGCTGATATCTATTTTACAAAAGTCAAAATATCTAAGCCTTATCACCGATGATTCCTAATGAATATCTATAATGCAGTCCCTTTTCTTCAATTTTTCCATAACATATTTCTACCCAACTCGCTACTTTTTGCAACAGTTTAGTAGATATTTCAATATTTGTCCAATATTAAAGTGTGTTCAGCTGTTACCATGATAATAACAGCTCTCTCTCTCTCTCTCTCTCTCTCTCTCTCTCTCTCTCTCTGCAGAGGTAGTGCTTATCCCTATCCTAGAATATCGAGTAGTAGTACAGATTCTTATTTCCGAACATCAGTGGAAATCAGCTTTAATCTTTGAAGCGTTTTGTAGATTTAACCCCTTATGAATGATCGTCTTAAAAGTACTTACCGATAACATTCCATGTCAACGATAAACATTAATTTCATAATCATTGGTGTACATTCGAATTCCTGTTCGATGAAATCTTGTTTTTATCATAAATTTCTTATAATTTCTATTGAAGTAACAGTTTATACCCAACCGCAGTATGTTTTCAATGTAGATGTTTAAAAAAATACTCGTTTTAAGAATCTTCGAATGAATTATACATCAAATAGTACCATTATAAAAAATGTCTAACTGATAAAAAAGTTTCATGGGAAAAGATGATAAGATGAAATGTGGACAAGAAATCTTATAAGGTGAATTACAACAAACCGAATATAAGATGAAATGTAACGAATTATATCTCATACGACAGAAAACAGAAGATATATGCTTAGCACAGGATCCAGCTGTCACAATGCAACAGTAGTAGTATTTCACACCTTGGTAGCTGTACTGTCTGGTTTGTCTACTCGTATTTGTATGCAAATGCGGACCAAAATAGCACTCATATATTTCATGACACTGAACTACAGTAACAATAAACCTTTCAAAATATATAAATAATTATTAGCTACGGTAAAAAGGAGATAATTCTTCTCTTCTATGAAATTATGCTTTTTATCTGAAATAAGCAAAGTGGATAACACTAAGCAGGATAAAACAAATTTTGCTTCTTTTGCCTCTTTCCTTCCTTCCACCTTTCCCACTCCATCGTTTTTATTCCTTTGTCTTCATCACTTGTTCGTCCTCTTCTTCCTCCTCTCAGTCTTTGCTTCTCTTATTACCAAAATGAGCAAACTCGTGAACACGCGCATAAACACTAACAGACAAAAAAAGAAAAAAAAAAAAAAAAGCCTCACTCTTAATTCCTTCATACTCCTTCGCACTGAAAACACCGCAGAAAGAGACAGAAGCAAAAGTAGAAATATAAATCGAACGGTAGGCAAGTAAACAGAGATGCAAACAAAAATTCATACAAAATACTCATCAGTCTTGAATCCGTCGGGGATCGAACCCGAGTCTGTCGCGTAGGAGGCGACCGTGTTAGCCACTACACAACAGATACATGTATGATGTATGTTGATTTTACAAGGATTATGTTGTAGCTTTCACGAGAACTCGTATTACACATATATGTTATGTTACACACACGTGTGTGTGTGTGTGTGTGTATGTGTGTGTGTGTGTGTGTGTGTGCGTGTACTTTCACAAAAAGAGTAAGATGTCATATATTAAACCTTATTAGATGCCTACCATTGCACTGAAATATATCCAGTCTTAGAAAAATCAAATAGCCCACTGTTGTTACTATTATCGTTATTATCAATACTTTCCACAGATCTCTATCGACATTACCATTAGGATACCTATTTCGGAATTACCAATGAGCCACATAGTTTATTTAAGTATTCCACTCTTGTTTGCAAGTCTACTTTTATTTGTCGAAATTTGAGGTAAAAGGAGTCAGCAGTAATAAGTTAATATATTCCTCGATCACAAATAATACAGTTTATCTCCATTACATATCTATTAAAGATATAAATTTCCATTCGTTCACTGATTTCATATTCTCACGAGTCTATATAACTGCATTCGTTCATCCCATGCCTATTCCTCGACAACCATCCATTAGATGAGTGTTGGACAACTATGTGCTGATATCTATTATACAAAAGTCAAGATATCTACGCCAGTGAATCCTACTCGATATGTCCCTTCAGTTTTACATCTAAATGGTTTGAAAAGAACATACAAGTGAGAGAAGAAAAGGAGAGATTTCCCCTTCTTTGGTTTAACCCCGAGTAATCATATTGGTAATGGTGATAATAACAGCAGTGATAATCATTACGGCAGCAACAATCAAAGTCATAATGGTAACAGTAGAAACGTATAATTGGTAATTAACGACATAGTTCACGAAAAGCACGTCCGTCTGTGAGTCGCAGAGCGGACACCCCGTCAAACGAGTGGCAGCCGCATGAAAGGCCTTTGTTGGGCGTCGCTGGAAATGAACCGTTCTTGCGCGAATCAGGCTACAGAAAGAGAAGAAAAGGGCGAATGAATGAGATGAGAAGGACTGCATACACCACTTGGACGAAGGAACAAAACTTGGAATTCTATCGTGTAAAGTTTTGACAAAGAAAATCGCTCTGACGTTATTTTCCTGCTCAGTCAGTTAAAATCTGAGGTAACTTTCTTTCTTAAAAAAAGAAAAAAAAAAAAAAAACGTTTCGGGCTTGAAATTTCTTA
>NC_091569.1:15939951-15957451 GCF_042767895.1 Penaeus vannamei | reverse complement strand
TAAATCATGTAGACACTTTGGTCGAAACTGCGTAGGCCTACATTTACTTGCAAAAACACAGATCACAAACGAAGCAGAAAAATGTTACGCGCAGAATTCGTAATCGCGGACTGAAATTGCGAGGGAATAAAAGGAATCTTATTCATTTGGAAGCAAAATAATGTGTGTGTGTGCGTGCGTGTGTGTGTGTGTGTGTGTGTGTGTGTGTGTGCGTGTGTGTGTGGGTGTGTGTGTGGATGTGTGTGGGTGTGTGTGTGTGTGTGCGTGTGGGTGGGTGTGTGTGTGGGTGGGTGTGTGTGTGTGTTTGTGTGTGTGTGTGTGTGTGTGTGTGCGTGTGTGTGGGTGGGTGTGTGGGTGTGTGTGTGTGTGTGTGTGTGTGGGTATGTGGGTGTGGGTGTGTGGGTGTGGGTGTGGGTGTGCGTGTGTGTGTGTGTGGGTGTGTGTATGGGTGTGTGTGTGTGTGGGTGTGTGAGTGGGTGTGGATGTGTGTGTGTGTGTGTGTGTGTGTGTATGTGTGTGTGTGTGTGTGTGTGTGTGTGTGTGTGTGTGGGTGTGGGTGTGAGTGCAGAGTCGAGGGAAGTACTTATTTCGACTCTGCGTGTGTGCGTAACGCATGCATAAACATATCTGAATGGCAAAATACCGCATAACAAGATGTTAACATGACTAAATGGATAAGTAGACGATAAAAAAGTACTACAGCACAAGCTAAAGACACACACTAAACTGTGAAGATTTAAACAGAAAAAGGGGCTCGTCTTCCCCCAGAGCTTTGTCGAAGAACTTTGTTTATGTGGAATAAAATCCACAAGGTCGGAAGTTTTATGCTTCAGATGACTGCAAACCGCGCGCCAAGGTACGCTTATGATAAGGATACAACAAATCAACAATGGCTATATCAGTGATGAAAATTGTAATGGCAAAAACGATGACGATTATGGTAACAACAAAAACATGATGATATAGAAAATATATATCTCTATAAAAAGATATGATATATAGAAACATGTTATGATAACGATAACAATAATGATATTGAATATACCCAAGAGATTGATTGAGACAAAAATTCAGGTTTATTTTCAAGGCGATTCTGCAAGGAAAATTACAAACCTATTCAGAGGAAACATCATGAAGCGCCATTTATCAGACGAAATTAGGAAATAATGCGTTAAAGATATTGACACAACAACGGACATTGCATTTTACTTACAGACTCACATTTTAGAATATTGTATTCTGCTTGTCAGTTCATTGTACTCTAAAACGATATGTAAAAAATGTTCTGCTTACGCAATTATACGTTATTTCCAACTAAATCATAAATGGTGTTATATTTTTCTCTGCGCCCGTTCTTTGAGGAAAAAAATAAACGCATTGAATTAATGTTCTACATCTTCATATATCTATTTGACAAAATTAAGGAAAAATACATTGTAGATGTCACAGCAGCGGGCACAATGAGACTGATTCAGTCTTTGTTTCTTGTCTACATCTGAGGACCAAATGCAACTTTATCTCACCTCTGGAGTGACAAGAGTAGAGTCTCCTACGTAAAAAAAAATGTATTGTATTCAACATTGGCAAAGAGAAAGAGAAAGAGGGACTGAGAGAGAGAGAGAGAGAGAGAGAGAGAGAGAGAGAGAGAGAGAGAGAGAGAGAGAGAGAGAGAGAGAGAGATGGAGTGAGTGTGTGTGTGTATGTTCGGTAAATAAATATAACGTACATATTTACTTCATCGCTTTATCACATTTCATAGTTTCTTTGAAATCATAAAATACTGATTTTGGGAAGGAAAACTATAAATAAGTGACATGCAGACAAAGGAAAGTAAGAAAAGTCACGTGGAATGAAGAGTGAAATCACACTTACTCCGTCATAATCAAAACAAATGCAAAACTTGACCAAATAAAGTATAAACATAAATAAAGAAAGAAAACATTGTCTTTCCCTAAAATATCCAGTAGTAGTACAACCAGATTATTATTTCTGAACATCAATGGAAATCAGCTTTAAACTCTGAAGCGTTTTGTAGATTTAACAATACGATCGTCTTGAAAGTAGTTTTAGTAAACATTCCATGTAAACGATAAAAACTAAATTTCGTAATTATTGGCGTTCATTCGAATTCCTCCGATAATAAAAACATTTTCCCTCTCCCGTGAAACCGAGAGGAAATACCCCATTCCAATTTAAAGCCCATATCTATCTGAATAAATAACTCTCCATGAGGATGTTAAACGCGGGTGCCTTGGGGGGTCCCAGGCTGGGGTGGAAGTGGGGGGCGACTTCGGGATGAGCGTTCGGTCCGCGATTCACCTCCGCGTCTCGGAGGCGGATGGCGGCCCACGGGATTCCTGCAGATACTCCCTGCCGGTCACTGGCCTCGGAAAACGCCTGGTCACACATCTCTAAACCACTCGCACAGAAACACTCACATGTACACTCACACGTACACTCACATATACACTCACACACACTCACATGTATACTCACACAAAACACTCATATACACACACTATATATATACATTTAAATTTATACTCACATTATATTTTCATACATTTTTATTGTGAAAAAGTCGACGATTTCATTTAACGCGATTCAGCATATCTTCTAAAAAAAAAAAGATGAATAAAACAACAGCAATAATAATGGTAATAATGATAATAATAAAAGAACCATTGAGTTGAGAGCTACATATACATTCAGTTTATATGTATATGTATGTGTGTGTATGTCTGTGAATGCGAGAGAGAAGGGGAGATACATACATATATATATATATATATATATATATATATATATATATATATATATATATATATATGTATGTGTGTGTGTGTGTGTGTGTGTGTGTGTGTGTGTGTGTGTGTGTGTGCGTGTGTGTGTGTGCGTGTGTATGTGTGTGTGTGTGTGTATGTGTGTGTGTGTGTGCGTGTGTATGTGTGTGTGTGTGTGAATGTATATATATGCATATCTAGAGAAAGAGAGAGAGAAGGAGAGAGTTACATATGCAGTACATTCGATATATATATATATATATATATATATATATATATATATATATATATATATATATTTATGTATGTATGTATGTATGTATGGATGGATGGATGTATGTATGTACCTCAAAGCTTCCGCTCTATATGTATTTTTACGAAAAATGTAAATGAAGCACAACCGCACTGATATGATGCATAAAAACCCTCCGATCGGGACTCGAACCGTCGCGTCGCAGGCAAGTCAGTGCAAGACGGACATCTTGCAGTTCCCTGCCTGCAACGCGACGGTCCAAGTTCCGATCGGAGAGGTAATTTATTCATATATATTTAGGCAGAGCAACACACACGCATGTGCATGTGTATTTATGTATATACACTCTGAATATAGACACTGTCTATCTGTCTCCCTATCTATCTATGCAACATTTATTCATCAAATTGTCTTTGACACAGTTTCCTTTTACTGCTCTATGTGATGGCAACAAATTCTTCGCCCATATCAAAAAAGAAGTAAAATAGGCGTGTAATACGTATTCTACTAAAAACTAAAATACAATTGTTGTAAAATTCACCTTTAAAATACATGAATCCGTGGTGTAATGGTTAGCACGGTCGCCTCTTAGGCGATAGACTCGGGTTCGAACCCCGATGGAGACGATAAATGTAGGTTTTTTATGCATTAATTTCCGTTGGATCTCTCTATCTACCCTAGCTTTCTACTTTTGTTTCCGTCTCTTTTTCCAGTGTTTAAAATGTGAAAAGCTATGAAAAAATGAGTTTGATTTTTGCTGTTGTTTGTAGGGGGATTTGCTTGTCTATTTTTAAATGTTTATACGCGTTTTCACAATTTTGTTATTCCTTCCATCATCGTATGATCGCATTAGTAATACAGAAAGCAAGGAATGGGAGGAGGAAGAAGAGGACGAACAAGTGAAGCAGAAAAAAATAATAAAACGAAATCGAAAAGGGCGAAGGAAAGAGGTTAAAGAAACATATTATTTTATTGTGTTCAATGTTGTCTTCGTTCCACGTCGCCTACTTAGATAAACCAAACGAACAAATAAAAGAGAAGAATCACGTTTGTTAGCAATCAGATACGATTTAGTATAATCATGGTTGCAGAGTGTTTGGACTTGTAACTTAGAACGAACTGCACGATCTCCTTTCTACAGCAGCTTGATGTTTACCTTTTTTACGGAAGGTTTGTTGTCACCGTAGTTCACAGTGTCATGAAATAATTGAATGCAAATTATGGTCCGGAAGGAAAACCAACCAGAGAGCTGCCAAGGTGTGAAACATTACTACTATTGCATTAGGACAGCCGGATTCTATGCTAACTCTATATCTAATGGATATGAAAGAATATTGAAATACTGGTAATTTCATATCAAAGTTTGGGATTACATATATTTAGATATAAAAGTATATACTGGTATACTTTTACTCTTTTTGATTATTTCCCATTAATCCCGACATATTGTTAACGAAGATTTTATAACAGAGATTTTCTATTGTTTTTCTTTAGCGAACACTAAACGTAGAAATATTAATGCTTAAGCATTATTTGGAAGAAAGCACACACACACACACACACACACACACACACACACACACACACACACACACACACACACACACACACACACACACACACACACACACACACACACACGCACGCACGCACGCATGCACGCACATGTACTAACTTAATTATAACAATAACTATAATATCCCTACTATTATTATTATCAATAACAATGATGATAGCACAATGATAATAATGATAATAACAGAGTACAGAAGGCAGATTTCAATACGCAGTAACATACGGCTTCTGCAAACTAGGCATGTCACATCGTAAACCATAAACTATGTAGTATTTACAGCGGGGAGGTAGAATGCTCAGAGGAACAGCTACACTCGAGTAATCAGATACTAATAATGCATCGCTGGCATATTCTAGATTTTTGCCGCTGATTTATATGAATATCCTTTGCCTACAAGCAATTCACGGTTCAGTAGACACACACGACAGCTGCTTTGGTGGTGTGTCGAGACATTTGAACTTCCCGCCCGCCAAGGGGTGTTTACCTCCCTGTTCATTCTCTCAGTTGCTTGATGTGGGATGCAGCCAACTTTTGCAAATCGACAGGATTGCGGCATATTATGACAGCATACACATACTCACACACATGCACACACATATGTAATCTCGTCTATAAGACACAATTTCATTGCTGATTTTACAGTTCGTTTCCAGGTTTCCTCTCTTTTCAGGCGCTACCTTTTCTGTTTTCACTCCACTTGTTGCACATAAGCCATGTAGTTTCATCTTGAAGCTGTCGTATAAAAATGAAGATAATCATTATTTTTATGCAAAGGAGGAGAAAAGATACTTTCTATTAATCCGGCGCCCCCCCCCCCCTCTCTGACCTTAAGGCCACTTCAGGGATTTGTACGGGATGCGACGGCAGAACATGATCACGTCCAGTCAAGTGAACAGTCAAAAAATCTCATTATTGGAGAATGCGAGAAAGAGACTATTAAATTGCAATGGAACATCATTTGGAAATCAATTATTCATTCATATTCCATTACATTGATTTTTCAGTAAAAAAACAACAAAAAAACGCTTTAGACGTCTGTGAAGAGTATTGATAATAATGATAATGGTAACAGAAGTGGGCATGCCATTAAGATAAGTACAAAAAAAGAAAAAGATAGAATAGCTAATATTTGTTTTCCCAGGATTATTCTTTATCTTAATAAGATAAGAAGAAAGATAAGTAGATATTTTCTTTTATCTGAATATTTTCGGAAAGTAGTCATTTGAAGGAGCCAAGAAAAGAGGTATTTAACAGAGGATGGTAACTTCATTTGATTCTTCTGCGGCTGGATAATACATCTTACTCTTTAAGTGAAAGCACGCACACACACGTACGTACGTACGTACGTACGTATGGAACATAACATATGTAAGTGTAATACAAAATTTCTCGTAAAAACTACAGTAGAGAATTAATTTCTGTGGTGCAGTGGTTAGCACAGTCGCCTCGTACGCGACAGACTCGGGTTCAATCCCCGACGGATACTATAAATGAAAGTTTTTTGCCTGATTTTTTGTTTGTATTTCTATGTGTTTATCTTCCGTTCCATTTCTGTTTCTATTTTTCTTTCTTTTTCTCTCTGGTGTTTACAGTACGAAGGAGTATGAAGAAATTGGGTTTGATTTTGGATTTTTTGATTTGCTTGGCTGTTTGTTAGTCTTTATGTACGTTTTCACAAGTTTGCTGTCATATTATAAATAAAAGAAGCAAAGACTGGGAGGACGAAGAAGAGGACAAATAAGTGATGAGAAAGAAATAAAACTCAAGACGGAGTAGGAAAGGTGGAAGGAAGGAGAAAGAAAAAAAAAGTCTTATTATCTTGCTTAGTGTTATCTTCGTTCCACTTTGCTTACTTCAGATAAGAAAAGGAGAGAAGAATAATCTCTTTTTTTTACAGTAGCTAATAATTGCCATTATATTTTGAAAGGTTTGTTGTCACTGTAGTTCAGTCATGAAATATATGAATGCTATTTTGGTCCGTAATTGAATACAAATACAAAGGGGACAAACCAGACAGTACAGCTACCAAGGTGTGAAATACTACTACTGTTGCACTGTGACAGGTGGATCCTGTGCTGAGCACATTTCTTCTATTTCGTACCGTATAAGATGTAATTCTTGTTCACATTTCATTTCATTTTATGCTTGTACCGTATGAGATTAATTGTTGTAATTCACCTTATAAGATTTCTTGTCCACATTTCATTTTTTTCTCTCCCCCATATATTTTCCTAGCTATATTCGTTTATGTTGATATCATTTGGTATATTATATTTTATTATTTTTGAATATATTATATTTTTAGAACAAGTATTCTCCTAAACATATACACCGCTGAGAAATCATGAAATTTCATAGTGACTTACAGAAGTATATTGATTTATATGTTTTCGAAAACGTACTGTGGTTGGGTATAAACTGTTACTTCAACAGGAAATGACAAGAAATTTATTGAATCACGATCTTATCTACCAGTAATTCGAATGTACACTAATGATTACGAAATTATTGTTGATCGTTGACATGGAATGTTAACTAAAACTGCTTTCAAGACGATCGTATTGTTAAATCTACAAAACGCTTCAGAGAGAACAGCTGATTTCCACTGATGTTCAGAAATAAGAATCTGCATTGCTACTCCATATTTTAGGGATAGGCAGATGTTTTGGGAATTCATGAAAAGGATATAGAAATACTGGTAACGATATCAAAGTTGGGACTGCACAAGAATTCTGTCCTTACATCTGAACACGAACTTTCGAAATTTCAATTTCTACTTCGAGCTGTATATCTCCCTGCGACTTATACTACTATGGCGAGGATCCAGATGGAATGTCCAGTGATTTGCTCAGCACCGCCCACGCTTGTGAGCCCAATCTCAGCATCGCCGCGGGCTACTTCCTTTCAAGAATCGGCACACTTGACACAGCCAGTGGTTGCGCGTCGAAAGGGGAGAGGAAACCTCTTATACCATAGCTGATGCAGGTGAATGTTTGTCAACGGCAAACGAATTGGACTAATATGTCTTGTTTAGTGTTGTTTTCGTTCCACTCTCCGTGCGGGAAATATTTTATATCATAGCTGAGCGATGCAGGTGAATGTGTTGCCAAAAGACAGGGCGAGTTTACTCCTAGATGACTGGACTAATGTGCCTGTTGCCAACAAGGGATGGACTTGAGTCGTTGACTACTTCACATGTAATGACACAGGCAATGGAACGCAGGAGGGGGTTCAGCTGTGGAGGGTCGTTCTTCCCGTTTCTACATAATGTACAGACACTGCAGTGAGAGCAGACACCTCTTGACATTAATATATTCATGAATTTAGTTATAGAATATAAAATTAGAGTGGCAGATGATTAAAATTAAAATGAATATTCATGTAAACATGAATACCATTACTATTATCATCATTATTTTCACTATTTTCAAATAGGCCTTTTATGTAACCTTGTTACTTTCTTTTCATATTTGTTCTTTGTCTTTTTTTTTCCCTTTTCATCATTTGCGCATTTGACTTTGTTATCTTTATCATAGTTTCTTACACCCTTGATTCTTACCTGCGGGGATGCTGTATTTTTTGTTGTATTGTGAGATTTGAATGTTATTTGGTCGTGGAAGATTGGGGAAGCTGTTTATAGCCAGGTATTAATACACAGAGGAAAATAGAGGGAGGGGATAACGAAGAAAACAAGACAAAAACAGAGATAAGCATAGGCCTATATGAAAGGTAAAAAGGAAAACGAGAATTATTTTTATCACAATTGAAAATGTACTTGGAGTATAAATGTAAATGCACGAGTGTATATATGTGTGAGTGCGTAGATCATTATAATAATAAAACGTGTGTAACATGCCCGCCTAGACCGTTGGCAAATTAGACCTTGTGTCAGGCGGCCATGTTACACACGGGTCGTCGTGGTTCGAACCCGCGACCTTCGAGATGCAAGCCGAGTGCTATATCCACTCGGCCACGGCGACCGATTACATAAGAGGCGAATTGGCTTTTTAAACTGTTGAGTGTCCTCGACGTGGATGTGTGTGGGTATCTGTTAGTGAGTGTGTGTGCGTGTTCTTATATATGTGTGTGTCTGCGTGTGTGTATGCATGTTGCCCTCGTGTGGGTGAGTGTGCGTTGTACAGCATCTAAGTCTTATTTACGCGACCATCCGAGGAGGAAAGTAGAGAAGGAAGGAGGAGAAAAAAGGGGAAAGGAAGGAGGAAAGAAAGGGGAAAGGAAGTAGGAGAAGAAAGGGGAAAGTAAGGAGGAGATGAAAGGGGAAAGAAAACACGAAAAAAAATAGGGAAATGAAGGAAGAGAAGAAAGGGGAAAGTAAAGGAGGGGAAGAAAGTGTAAAGAGAAGAGTATTACACTAGAAGGGAAACAGATGGGAAACGTGGGGGACGTCGAGAGAAAAAGAGGATTGTTATTATCATTACTATTATATTAATTATAATTTTGTCATCATTATTGTTATCGTAATTATGATAATTATTATTATCACTGTTACTATTATCATTATTATCATTACCATTACTGTTATCATATTATATTTAGTTGTAGTACGATAAGTACTGATATCCTTATTGTTATTGCCATTATTGTCATTATTCTCATTGTTATTATTGCCTTTATGTATATAATTATCATCGTTGCAACACTTTCATCTATGGAAATATTAAACACATATATGAAAAAAGAAAAAAAAAAAGAAAACGAATAACAGTAATAATCATAAAAGAAATAATAATAACAATGATAATGATAGTGATAATGATAATAATGATAATAATAACAATGATAATAATGATGATAATGATAATAATAATAATAATAATAATAATAATAATAATGATAATGATAATGATAATGATAATGATAATGATAATGATGATAATGATAATGATAATGATAATGATAATGATAATGATAATGATAATGATATTGATAATGATAATGATAATGATAATGATAATGATAATGATAATGATAATGATAATGATAATGATAATGATAATGATAATGATAATGATTAATGATAATGATTAATGATGATAATGATGATAATGATGATAATGATGATAATGATGATAATGATGATAATGATGATAATGATGATAATGATGATAATGATGATAATGATGATAATGATGATAATGATGATAATGATGATAATGATGATGATGATGATGATGATGATGATGATGATGATGATGATGATGATGATGATGATGATGATGATGATGATGATGATGATGATGATGATAATGATGATAATGATGATAATGATGATAATGATGATAATGATGATAATGATGATAATGATGATAATGATGATAATGATGATAATGATGATAATGATGATAATGATGATAATGATGATAATGATGATAATGATGATAATGATGATAATGATGATAATGATGATAATGATGATAATGATGATAATGATGATAATGATGATAATGATGATAATGATGATAATGATGATAATGATGATAATGATGATAATGATGATAATGATGATAATGATGATAATGATGATAATGATGATAATGATGATAATGATGATAATGATGATAATGATGATAATGATGATAATGATGATAATGATGATAATGATGATAATGATGATAATGATGATAATGATGATAATGATGATAATGATGATAATGATGATAATGATGATAATGATGATAATGATGATAATGATGATAATGATGATAATGATGATAATGATGATAATGATGATAATGATGATAATGATGATAATGATGATAATGATGATAATGATGATAATGATGATGATGATGATGATGATGATGATGATGATGATGATGATGATGATGATGATGATGATGATGATGATGATGATGATGATGATGATGATGATGATGATGATGATGATGATGATAATGATGATAATGTTAATGATGATAATGATAATGATAATGATAATGTTAATGTTAATGTTAATGATGATAATGATAATGATAATGATAATGTTAATGTTAATGTTAATGATGATAATGATAATGATAATGATAATGATAATGATAATGATAATGATAATGATAATTATAATGATAATAGTAATAATGGTAATGGTAATGGTAATGGTAATGGTAATGATAATGATAATGATAATGTTAAATGTTGTTAAATGTTGTTAAATGTTGTTAAATGTTAAATGTTAAATGTTAATGTTAATGATAATAGTAATGATGGTAATGATAATGATAATAATAATGATAATAATGATATCAGTGATGATGATAATAGTAACGATTATAATGATAATTATAATAATGATAGTAACAATAATGATGATAACAATTATAACTATAATGATAATGATGAGAATGAAATGATAATAACAACAATAATAAAAGTAATAAAGTGATAGTAACAACAATGATAATGATAAGTAGCATGATAATAATAATGATATCAACAGTAATAAAAATAACGATATTAACCATAATAATAACAGGAATAACAACATCAATAATAATACCATCAACAGCGACGACAATAAAAACAATGATAATAATAATCGTACTAATAATAACAATGATAATAATAATGATGTTTTGCTTATGAAATATATCACGTAATCTAAGAAGAGAAACACTGGGAAAGGATACGAGTCGAGGATGGAAAAGGTGAAAACAAAGGAAAAGAAAAGCGAAACAGAAAGAGAGGTAAAGAGGAGAGAGAGTCGATCAGTGTGCTTGCTAACTGTGCTATTTTTAGCAGTTCTAGCAGAATAGTCTTACGTGTTTGCCTTAATTGTTGCTCGGATGAAGGCTTCTGGCTTCGTTTCAGCCGAAAAGCCTTCTCTGAAGTCGGTTTCTTGACTGAACCGGAACCTTCTCTCTCTCTCTCTTTTTTTTTTTTTTTTTTTTTTAACCTTCTTTGGATCAAAGCCCTTGTTTGAAGGCGTTTTTTTTTTCTCTCTCTACCGGGACCTTCTCTTGGATCATATGTAATAAAATTGCGCACAATTCATTCCACAGATAAACAAGAGTTTTATTGATTCATTCCCGAAAATTACTTTGTCGCGTTCTTTGTTTGCATTATGATCACGAATATCGTTTCTTAGGCTCTCCATCGTATATAGATATTCCCTGTATCGTTATATATCTACATATATATGTATCTATCTATTCGTCTATATATCAATCTATCTATCATTCTATCTATTCATCTATGTCTATTTATCTATCCATCTATTTTACACATACATTTATATTTATATCCTCCAACCTTTATATCTTTATTCCAACCTTTTTCTACTCCGACCCCGATCTCTGACCTTCGACCTTTCATGTTTCATGTTGTTTTTTGTTTTTTCTAAATTCATATTTTTAGAGGTACGACAATTTTGTTTACCCTTTACTTTTAAAAAATGACGTTCTTGATATTCGTAATAAGAACGCTGACGCCACGAAAATTAATCTTTAGTGCTCTCCACCTCCTCTCTTTATCTATTCATCTATATACATGACATTTTTGCTCTTCATCTATCTATCCGTGTATGCATGTATTTATCTAACAGCTTTTTTTCTCTTTGTCTTCTTCCATTTTACTGTTGCCTCCGTTTCTTCCTTTCTTCTTCCTGATCGGTTATGTCGCTGTTGTATTGTAATTCTTGCATTTTCGCTGTTGTCTGAATTTTTATTTTTTTACCAATATTGCACCAGCGTAATTATCACCATCATTGCCATTAGTTTCATTGCTCTTAATATTATTCATTTTATTACAATCAACACCTCTGATATCTTCATTCACCTAATCAAAATTACCATCATTATTGTCATTATGCTTGAAATCATTATCATCATAATTATTTATGCTATCATTGTCATTGCCACGAAGGAATAACACTTTTTATGCAATGGCAAAGATGAAAGTATTATCGCTATTTCTTATTATCATTCTTCTTTATTTTATTATCTACGACAGTTGTGTTGCTAATGTTTACATCATCAGTAACATTATCACTATCATATTTATCATCATTGCCTTTATTAGTACTACCATTATCATCATCCCAGTATTATTATCAATGTTATTCTTAGCGTTATCATCATTAATGTCCTTACTATTTTTATTATTGTTATTATTATTATTATTGGTATTATTATCATTATTATTATAATTATCATTATCATTATTATTATCATCATTGTTACGATCATTATTATTATCATTATTTTTATCCTTTTTACCGTTTATTGTTATCATTATTATCATTATCATCACAATATCATTATCGATGTTATTCTTATCGTTATCATTATTATTGACATCATTATCATCATCATCATCATCAACGCTTATTAACAGTATTATTCTCATTATCATAATTATTAGCATTACCTCTACTTTAATTGTTGACTGTTTCTTTTGCACATTGTTCGTATAAACATCATCGATGTTACACATCAGCGCATTAAGAAAAATGCTACAGTTTACAATGTAATTTTATTCATAACACCTTTCCTCTAAAAACAAAATCAAATATATATACATATTAATTTTGAATATAAAGAAAGAACAAAAAATGCATAAAAGTCGTAAGAGTGGAGCAGAGCGCGGTTTCGATCCACGGTCCTCCGGGTTATGAGCCCGGCGCGCTTCCACTGCGCCAACCTGTTAATGCATTTAAGAGCAAATGTGATATATTTATGAGATATTTTCATTACCATTATCTCATTATGTCATTATTGCTAAAACTATCGTCTTAAGGATAATCATTGATAAGTTCATATTCATTATCATTGTCAACATCATCATTATCATTATTATGCCTCTTGTTCAGAACATCTGCCTAAGATTTGATTATAAATTAACTGTATTAAATAGATACCGAGGAAGTGCATCTGAACCGCTGCGCTTCATGCGACGATTGGTAGAATAACTGTTCTTGTTATGAGAGAATTTACGAGAACCTATAATGGAAAATCCGCATTTGGAACAGCGGCGGGCTGCAGAGTGGCCGAACGCAGGACAACGAGCATATCTTGGCCACCGGCTTCCTAAAATGAAGGAAGAAATTCACAGAGCGCAATAGGAATCGCAACAGCAGTAACATCAAAGTAACAACGGTAATAAGACCCAAACGAAGATTTCTAAATATTTATGAAACATTAAATGCAAACCAAGGATGCAACGCAGTGATTCTCTTTCCTTTGGGAGATCATAAAACGGATTCCCTTCCGCCCGATTTCAGATTTCTGAGGCGGCAGTTGGAGGAGTCGGAGGGAGGGTTCAGCGCATCTTAGGCAGAGGCTGAGAGACTGATCTGGAGGCGGGCAGCTCCTTCGCGAAAGGAGGTCGGATGTTTTTTCTTTCTTTCTTTCTTTTTTCATATCATGATGTACATTTTAGGAAGTAAACAAACCGGAAACAAAATCCAAGGCTTAAGTACATGAAAATCGGGAGTGACATTGGCGTTTTATCTGCAGACTTTAGAATCTCGATTTCACAGAGAATTTTAAGCACACAAAAATCCTGCCAGTTACATAAAATGCATAAAAAATCGATGGAATATCATAGAACATAACAAAGAAAATAAATGCCCAACATCTAAAAATAAGAGAATTATGCCAGAAACAAAACAAAACAAAACAAAAAAATCGTAAACGTAAACAAACAAACGGGCAGACAAATGCCTTATCTAGATTGTGAATCACAACTTTCCGAAAATGAACAGGGAAGACAAATTAAAATATATAATAGGTAAAAACTAAAGTCATACTATAAGCAAATTAAATCAAAAGAACAAATAAAAAAGACTGCTCTTTGGTAAACAGAAACAAAGATTTCGAAAATGCCCGACAATGATAATGAAAAAGAAACGTAAATTAAGAATTCAGGATTAAAATGATTACTTTAAAAATGAAAATTCCATACAATTACTGCCCGGCATGCAGAGGAAAAGCAAAAAGTGCAAGGCATAAGTATGAGGAGTGCCAGCTGATCATGTGTTCCACGGCCTCCAGGATCTTCATAATTTTCCGTAGGCCAGGAATAGGGCAGGATATAGGATAAGGAAGGGCTAGGCTAAGGGAAAAGGAACAGGAATGAGGTTTAGGCTCACCCTCTCCTAGCTTCTGTGCCTCTTCTTAATAATAATAATAATAATAATAATGATAGTAACAATAACAACAATAATGATAATAATAATGATAATAACAACAACAACAATGATAAAGTAATGAAGATAATAATGACAATAATAGTAATAATGATAATGGCAATAAAATTAATACCATGATAATAATGACATATAATGTAAATATATACATGTATGTATGTATACACACACATATTTATATATTATTTCATAATTATTATGATTTTCTATATTTCAGTTTAGCTAGCGCACTTTTCTGTCAGTTTTGAGCTGTTTTTCATTATTTGCATTTTTATTACACTTTCTACTTTCGCTTGTCCTCATTTTCTTTATTTTCACTTTGTTTTATTTTCTGTTTTAGCGCATGTTTCTGCACACATTTATTCCGCGGCGTTTATCGTATTTTGTTCTTTCACTTTTTCTCACTTTCCTTTTTTCTAACTATTAGGTCGATTCTCTCCATTATTCTTATTCATATCTTCATCACACCTTTGACGCATTTTCTGCTTTCGGTTTTGTCATTTTCACACGCTACTTTATTTTCCAGTTATTGGTTTGTTCCTCTCCCCAATTTTCTTAGTGTTTCTTCGCTTATTTTGGTTGCCTTCCCTGTTCGAATTTCCAAATACTCACATTTATATACTCATTACTTACACATACATGAAAGGAAATTCATATAAATATACGTATATTTTGCGTAAGAGACATGAGCCTTGTTTTAACGTCCTGCACTGAAACAGGAAAAGGAAATGATGGAAATTTGGTTGACCTGTCATGAGTTGCACATATCCCACATGCACACACAAGTAGAAAAACGTACATAGGCGCACATGAACACACAGTAGGGGAAAACGGACTGCAACCGAGGCAGATTTGTTTTTTTCTATCATTATTCTCTTCGTACTCTCTATACTGCCTTATTTGCTAACTTCACTTTTCTTTCACTTTCCCATTTATTGTATCGCAATTTCTTTTGTTTTATATCGAAAATTTCGATGATTTTTTTTTTCTTTGCCTTATTTTGTCTTGCAAGCGAACGTTTCTGTATTTATTCCGCAATGTTAATCCCTCTCTCGCACTGTTTTCTTAATTAGCATTTTCGTTGCATTTTCTACATTCGAATTTTCTCATTTAAAGCGAAAGACTCGGGTTCAATTCCCAACGGAGACCATCATGTTACGATTTTTAAGCACGATTTTGTTTCAATATCTAAGTTTGTTTACACGCTCATCAACATTTCTATCCTTCTTTCTGGTTTCTTATCTCCCTTTATCCTCTTGTTTGAAAATGCATATATATATATATTTGTTTTGTTTTTATCTGTTCACGTATATATGTTTAAAAAAAAGAGAGAGAGAAAGGGAGAGTTCAAAAGCAAATTGGCCTCGAAAAATATTCATCCCACTAAAATTTGAATTACGAAAAATGACTTTTTCTCTCCCTCTCCATCCTCTCCCTCTTTTCTCTCCTCATCCCTTGCTAACACTCTATCTCACTTTCTATCTCTCTTTCTCCTTCCCCCCCTCCCCCCATCTCTTTATCCTTGTCCTTCCTCCTCTCACTCATTCTTTCTTTCTTTAACAGCAATGGTTCTTTACTGGCAGTAGTATTATCATCATAACCAATATCATGTAATTTTAATTTTTTCATTGTTGTAATTACAATTTTTACCATCATTATTAGTATTAGCAGTGTGTGTGTGTGTTGATGAGAAACAGACATAAATACACATGAACTGAGACATAAAAACATAAATTCGCCCAATACATGGAGCATAACCTAGATAAGCACTATGCAACTCAAGTAAAACTTAATTTCACAACAATTACATGTCTCTGTGGTATAATGGGTAGGACAGTCGCCTTTAAAGCGACAGACTCGGGTTCGATTCCCGACGAGGAGTATATTATAAAGTTTTATTTTTATGCACGAATTCGTTTTACTCTAAATTTGCATAAATCAATATTTCCATTTTTCTTTCTGTTTGCTTATCTGCTTCTATCCTCTTACTTTACAGTTATTGTTATTTATTTTTTTCTTTGATCATTCTTTTTACTTTGGTTTGTTTTGCTGATCTGTTTACGCTCATTTGTGTGTGTGTGTGTGTGTGTGTGTGTGTGTGTGTGTGTGTGTGTGTGTGTGTGTGTGTGTGTGTGTGTGTGTGTGTGTGTGTGTGTGTGTGTGTGTGTGTGTGTGTGTGTGTGTGTAAAAAGAGGGTGAGAGTTAAAAGGCAAACTGGCTGCGAAAACATTCCATCACTAAAATTCAAACAACGAAAAGTGACACTCCTTTCTCTCCCTCTTCACCCCCACCCCCTTTGTCTCTCTCTCCCTCCTTCCTTCACTAACACACTCTCTCTTTTTCTTTATTTCTCAGTAACACCCTTCTATCTCTCCCTTCAGCCCTCCACAACCCTCTCTCTCTTCTCTCTTCTTCTCTCTGTTATAATTTCTCTTTCTCGCTTTAACTTTTTTTCTGTTATGGTTATTATTACTGACAGCAGTATATTTTGGACTATCTTTACTATCATCATCGTTATCAATATCATGTCATCACTTTTATCAGCATTATTAGTTATTACCATTGTTTATCATACTTGTAATTATCTTTGCCATCATTAGTAATATCAGTATTATCTGGAACTAATATTTATATATTAATAGACCTATTTTCATAATTCGTTGTGACAATGAAACATGAGAACTACTGCAATAATCTGAACCATATAATGAGTAAATTATAAC
>NC_091569.1:15918143-15939451 GCF_042767895.1 Penaeus vannamei | reverse complement strand
TGTGCCTACTGAACCGTGAATTGCTTGTAGGCAAAGGATATTCATATAAATCAGCGGCAAAAATTTAGAATATGCCAGCGATGCATTATTAGTATCTGATTACTCGAGTGTAGCTGTTCCTCTGAGCATTCTACCTCCCCGCTGTAAATACTACATAGTTTATGGTTTACGATGTGACATGCCTAGTCTGCAGAAGCCGTATGTTACTGCGTATTGAAATCTGCCTTCTGTACTCATATTATCATTGAACTATTATCATTGTTATTGATAATAATAATAGTAAGGGTATTATAGTTATTATTGTTATCATTAGCTTAGTACATGTGCGTGCGTGTGTGTGTGTGTGTGTGTGTGTGTGTGTGTGTGTGTGTGTGTGTGTGTGTGTGTGTGTGTGTGTGTGTGTGTGTGTGTGTGTGTGTGTGCGCTTACCTCCAAATAGTCTATGCATCTATACTTTTTATACTACTATATAAGTTGAGTGTTAGCCATTGAAAAAAATTGGAAATCATTAAAAAAAAAAAGTAAAAGCATACCAGTATTTACTTTTATATCCACCTATGTGAAATCCCAAACTTTGATTTCAATTTTCTTTTATCGACTCTTCCAATAAGATCTGTCTTTCCCTAAAATATCCAGTCGCAATAAAAGCAGATTCTTACTTATTTCTGAACATCAGTGGAAATCAGCTTTAATCTTCGAAGCGTTTGGTAGATTTAATACTTGATCTTGAATGTTGGTTTATTTAACACTCCATGTCAACGATTAACAATAAATTTCGTAATTATTGCTGTTCATTCGGATTCCTTTAGGATCCTTCTGTATATATCGTAAATTTCGTATAATTTTCTGTTTAAGTAGCAGTGTTTACCCAAGCGCAGTACGTTTTCAAAAATAAACATGAATTAATATATATATTCTGTATTAATATACTTTATTAGTAATGTATGTTAAAAAGAATACTCGTTTTAAATTTTTCGAATGAATGATGTAATATATTAAATGATGACAATAGAAAAAATTCTACTTGAAAAAAAAAAAAATCATGGCAAAAGAGAGTAATATGAAATGCAAACAAGATATCCTGATAATCAGGCGAATTACAGCAATCCATTTCAAACCAAAACAAAAGATACCTATCCATCAAATGTATGCATATCAGGACCAGCTGTTACAATGCAATATTAGTAGTACTTCACACCTTGTTAGCTGTACGGTCTGGTTTGTTTACTTTTGATTTTTCTTTAAGTCCGAACCAAAAGAAGCATTAAATTATTTCATGACACTGTGAACTACAGTGACAACAAACCTATCTTGATATATAGGTAAACACCAATATGCAGTTTGTTTTGTGCTGCAAGTCCAAAGACTCTGTAACCATGATTATACTAAATCGGATCTGACTGCTAACCAACTTATGATTCTTCTCTTTTATATGTTCGCTTGTCTTATCAAAGTGGGCAACTTGGAACGAAGGCAACATTAAACGAGACAATAAAATATAGTTGCTTCTTTTTTCAGTTCTTTCCTTTCCCATTTTCTATTCCGTCTTGATTTTTATTTCTTTTTCTGCTTTACTTGTTCGTCCTCTTCTTCCTCCTCCCATTCTTTACTTTTCATATTACTAATACAATCACATGATGATGTGAGAAATAACAAAATTGTGAAAACGCGCACAATAGAGAAATACAAAATCAAACGCTCCAATTCCTTCATTCTTCACATTTTAAACACTGGAGAGACAGAAGCAAAAGTAATAAGATAAAGAAGGGTAGGCAAGTAGACTAAGAGATGCCAACAGGAATTCCTGCATTAAAAAAAAAAGAAAAAAAAAACGCTAATAGTTTCCATCGGGGAACGAACCCGAGTCTGTCGCGGAAGAGGCGATCGTGCTGACCACTACACCACGGAAACGTATTATGTCATTTGTGAATTTTACTACAATTATATTTTACCTTTCAGGAGAACACGCATTGCACTTAAACTCTTTCAAATTTGCTGCTAGTGTGTAAAATACTTAATGAAAGAATGAGAGCGAGATTAAAGGCGACCGTGCTAACCACTGCACCACGGAGACATATAATATAGGAGAAATTTAGATATATTTTATGCACAGAATATTTATGTAGATTATGCTACATATATGTCAGGTGTGAATTCATGTGTTTCTGTTTCTCTCTCTCTCTCTCTCTCTCTCTCTCTCTCTCTCTCTCTCTCTCTCAATTGTAATTACAATAATGGTGATAAAAGTGATAACAATATTGGTTATGATAGTAATACTGCTGCCAGTAAAAATAACCATAACAGCTAAAGAAAGACAGAAAATGAGTGTGAGGAGGAGGGAAAACGAGAAACAGTGGGAGAGAGGGAGGAAAGAGAGAGAGAGAGATACATAGTATGTTAGCGAGGGAAGGGAGAGGAGAAAAGGGGAGAGGGGATGGAGAGGGAGAAAAAGGAGCCATTTTTCGAAATTAGAATTTTTGTGGGATGAATACTTTTCGTGGCCAATTTGGAAGAGGATAAAGGCAGATAAGCAACCAGAAAGATAGAAATGTTGAGTGTGTCAGCAATTTTAGACATTAAAACAAATTCGTATTTAAGTCTCTCTCTCACTCTTTCTTTCCTTCTTTCTTTCTTTCACACACACACACACACACACACAAATGAGCGTAAACAGATCAGCAAAACAAGCCAAAGTAAATATATATATATATATATATATATATATATATATATATATATAATAATGATAATAATAATAATAATAATAGATAAATAACAATAATTGTAAAGTAAGAGGATAGAGGCAGATAAGCAACCAGAAGAAAAATAGAAATAATGAATTATGCAAATTTAGAGTAAAACGAATTCGTAAAAAAAGCGATATTAGTCCTCGTCGGGAATCGAACCCGAGTCTGTCGCTTTAAAGGCGACTGTCCTACCCACTAAACCACAGAGACATGTAATTGTTGTGAAATTAAGTTTTATTTGTTTAGCATAGTGCTTATGTAGGTTGTGCTCAATGTATTGGATGAATTTATGTTTTTATGTCTCAATTCATGTGTCTTCATGTCTATATCTCTCAACAATACACACACACTGCTAATACTAATAATGATGGTAAAGATAATTACATTCATGATAATAAACAATTATAATTTCAATAAGAGTGAAAAAAGATGATTACATGATATTGGTTATGATAATACTGCTGTCAGTAAACAACCATTGCTGTTAAAGAAAGAAAGAATGAGTGAGAGGAGGAAGGAAAAGGATAAAGAGATGGGGGGAAGGGGGAGAAGGAGAAAGAGAGAAGAAGGAGAAAGAGAGGGAGAGGAGGGTCACTGAGATGTAGAAAGTGAGATAGTGTGTTAGCAAGGGATGAGGAGAGAAAAGTTCATCATTTGAGATTTTGATTTTGTTATCTTTATCACAGATTCTTGCGCCTATGATTCTTATCTGCGGGGAGGTTGTATCTTTTGCTTTATTAAGAGATTTGAATGTTATTTTATCACGGCTGATTGGGGGAAAAATACAAGAAACTTTATAGCCAGGTATTGAGAATCCCCCCCCCCTCCCCTCTTCATATGTCTATCACTCATTTTCTAAGTATTAGGTTATGATTGATCTATATAACATCTTTATTATCATATTTGCAATGTTTATTTATCTATCTGACTCCTTTTGCATGTATAATTCTATTTATTTTTTTCTTATTTTCTTCTCATTTTCCTCTTGCCTCGGTTTCTTCCCTTTTATTTCTCCCTCGTTATTTATGTCTCTATTTCATCGTAATTCTTTTGTTAGTACTCGTTCTCAGTACCTGCATCTCTTGCCTCATGTTCAGAATGCATTTGCCTAAGATATGGCGTCAATTAACGGACATGAAAGGAATACTGAAGAGTGCCTGAACCGCTGTGCTCAAGCGGCGATCGACGGGGAGAATTGGTGTCCTTCGTCGCTGCGGATTTGCGGGAAACGAGAAAGGAAAATCCGCTTTTGCAGCAGCGTTGGAGAAGCGCAGAGAGGCCGAACGCAGGACAGATAGCATAGGTATGGCTTTCTTTCCTTCCTTCTATCTATATATCCAATTTCATTTTTCTGAATATTAGTTTATGTACTATCTATGTCTTATCTGTTCCTTTTTTATGTCTATCTGTCTAGCTTTGTATGCAAGTATAAATCTATCAGATTTTTTTTACGCCATTTTTTATTAATTTTCTTCTTCCCAATTTCCTATCGCCTCCCATCCTTCCCCTTTTCTTCATCTTGGTTATTTGTGTTTCTGTTGTATTGTAATTCTTGTGTATTTACTATCATCTCAACCATGAATGTAATTTTCACCAAGAAAGTAAAAGTGAATGTGGCGTCAAATGCTCTCCGGGATGAAGGTCTGTGCGCCGATGAGGATGCAGCCGAGAGATTCCGTGAAATATATTTGCAGTGATTGCAAAGTCTTGATTTAGATCAAAGTAGGTAATGGAGGTAATTGTTGTCAGTGACCATGGTTATTGCTATAACTATTGTTGGTATTATAAAATATTCAGTAAAATGTACAAATTTTATTTACATCAAATCGTAAAGCCATTACCTCACTGATATTCTTTATAAATGTGTCTCTATTTCTTTCTCTCATACCTATCTGCCTCTATGTCTATCCACTCTCATGCTTCTATATATCAGTTTATTTGTTAAATGCATATAATTTTTTAATCAAATTTTTAATGTCTACGTATCTATCTATACATCGATTTATCTTTTTATATTTTTCTCTTTTTTTCTTATTTACTTCTCATTTTCCTATTGCCTCTGTTTCTTCCCGTTTTCTTCTTCCTGCTTATGTATGACGCTGATGTATTGTAATTCTCCACTTTTACTATTTACCATAATCATTACTATTATCACCGTCATCATTGTCATCATTATTATTATTGTCAATATTATTATCATTATCACTATCATTATCATTGTCATTATTATTTCTTTTATGATTATTACTGTTATCCGTTTTCGCCGAACGGTGAGAACTTCCTCGGCCGCGGGAGACGTTCGGGAAACTTAGCGAGGTTCGGCTTGCGAGGGAGAACTTCCTTTCTTTCTTTCCTTTCTTTAATTACGTTACTTTCTTTCGTTTATTTCTTTCCTTTCTCTCTTTCCTTCCTTTCTTTCCTTTCTTTAATCACGCTTCTCTTTGGGGCAGAAGATCGTCTCTCTTGAAATGTGACTTGGATGGAGGACGGCGTTTCAGTCATTTGCTTTGGTTTTCATTTCATTTCTTCGTATGTGTTTAATGTTTCCGTAAATAATAGTGTTTATTGTTGCAGTGATGATAATTATATGCATGAGTAATATTAACAATGAGAATAATGACAATCATGGCAAAAGCAATAACAATAATTATCAAACTGCAAATAAATATAATTATATAAAAAAATAATAACATAAAAATAATAATCATAATAGTAACAATAATAATATTAATAATAATAATGATAATAGTAATAATAATAATAATAATAATAATTATTATAATTATAATACCAATAATGATGATAATAAAACGTGTGTAATATGCCCGCCTAGACCGTTGGCAAATTAGACCTTGTGTCAGGCGGCCATGTTACACACGGGTCGTCGTGGTTCGAACCCGCGACCTTGTAGATGCGAGCCGAGTGCTATATCCACTCGGCCACGGCGACCGATTACATAAGAGGCGAATTGGCTTTTTAAACTGCTGGTTGTCCTCGACGTGGATGTGTGTGGATGTTCTTATATATGTGTGTGTCTGCGTGTGTGTATGTATGAGTGAGTGTGCGTTGTACGGCATCTAAGTCATCATTTACACGACTATCCGAGGACGAAGGTAGAGAAGGAAGGAGGAGAAAAAAGGGGAAAGGAGGGAAAAGAAAGGAAAGTAAAGGAGGGGAAGAAGGCGTAAAGAGAAGAGTTACATTGGAGGGGAAACAGATGGGAAACGTGGGGGACGTCGAGAGAAAAAGAGGATTATTATTATCTTTATTTTCATTATTATTGTTATTATCATTGTTATTATCATTACCATCATTATCATTGTTATTATTATTATCATTGTTAATATCATTGTCATTATTTTTATCATAATAATTATAATTTTTGTCATCATTATCATAATTATTATTATCACTATTATTATTATCATTATCATTATTATTATCATATTATCTTTAGTTGTAGTACAGTAAGTATTGATATCATTATTGCTATTGCCATTATTGTCATTATTCTCATTGTATGTATATAATCATCATCATTGCAACACTCTTATCTACGGAAACATTAAACACATATATGAAAAAGAAAAAAAAAGAAAAACAAATTGAAAAGAAAGGCCGTCCTCCATCTAATTCACATTTCAAGAGAGACGATCTTCTGCCGCAAAGAGAAGCGTGATTAAAGAAACGAAAGAAAGAAAGCAAAGAAAGCAAGAGAGAAAGGAAAGAAAGAAAGGAAGTTCTCCCTCGCAAGCCGAACCTCGCAAAGTTTCCCGAACGTCTCCCGCGGCCGAGGAAGTTCGGGTCGGGTCGGTTCGAATCGTCCCCTCGCAATATTGCTCTGCATTTAAAACATCCTCCCACACCTCTCGCTCTCTCTCTCTCTCTCTCTCTCTCTCTCTCTCTCTCTCTCTCTCTCTCTCTCTCTCTCTCTCTCTCTCTCTCTCTCTCTCTCTCTCTCTCTCTCTCTCTCTCTCTCTTTCTCTCTCTCTTTCTCTCTCTCTCTCTCTGTTTCTCTCTCTCTCTCTCTCTTTCTCTTTCTCTCTCTCTCTCTCTCAGTATCTATTTTCCATCAATTAGTATCAGTCTCTCCTTCCCCCATCCCACTTTCTCTCGTTCTATTTCTATCTATATTTCTATTTGCTCTCTCCATAGTGGAAATGCAAGATACAACTGTACTGTAAGTCAACCTCTCTTATTATTTATTATATATAATATGTATATAGATATATAGATAAATATGTAAATAGATTTTCTACAGCTTTAAATAATGTAATATGAATAGAAATTTCTATTATAAATGTTGATAAAAGAATATCTATATATCATTACTGAAGACTTAATAGTTTTACTTTTATTGACTTTAAATTACATAATATATATGATTAAGCAAAACAAAATATAAGGAATGGGCCTCTCTCTCTCTCCCTCTCTTTCTGTGTGTATCAAACTATCTCTATTTATTTATCAATCCCTTTCTTTGTCAATCTCTCCCTTCTCTTTTTCTCCCCATTTCATCTCTCTCACACTCTGTCTCTCTGTATATATCTATTTGTCAAACTCTTTCTATCTCTCATTTTTTATCTATCAATCAATTTATCTCTTTCCCTCTCTCCCAATTTCTCTTCATCTAGATGGATGACATTGGCGATAATAGTAATAATAATAAAGATAATCAGAATAATTATTATTACAAACATAAGAGTAGTATTCATAATAATTACTGTAACAACAATAATAGTAACAATTACAAAAATAATAATGATGATCATAACTATGGTGGTCATTATCATTGTAGTGATAATGATGATAATGATATTAACAATAATATAATGATAATAATAATGATGATAATGATATTTAGAACAACGATAATAATGGTAATAATGATGATGGTACCAACAATAACATAATAATAATATCATAATGATGACACTAAACAAAATGATAATACAAAATAATACAATAATACAAAGAACAATTATAATTACCTTATTATGAGTAAAAGAACAATGGTAATGATAACAATAATCATTATCGTATGGATCATGATGTTGATAATGATACCGATTTTGATAGTAATGATTATACTCGTACTGGTGATGAGGAAATGACATGACAAGATCATTTTAACAAAGATTATTAAAACAATAATTATAATGCTAGTACCAAAAATGGCAATGGTGATGATAATGATAATAGTAATGATTGCTATAACAAGAGAGATAATGACAATGACATAGATAATGATAAAGTAATAATGAGTTTTTATAGTAATAGTAATAATAATAATGTGTTTTTATAGTAATAGTAATAATAATGATTATTATAATAATAGCAATAATAATGATAATATTAGTAACAAAAATGACGACAATAATAATGATGATAATAGTTATAATAATAATGATAATAACAATAATGATATTAACAATACAAAGGGCAATTATAATCATACAGATGAAGATAATGTTAATAGTTTGGAGGAGGATGATAATGGCAATAATAACGATATTGAAAAGGAATATTAAATCAGTGATAATTAAATGGCATGGCAATGCTGGTGGTGATAACTGATATAAAGTGGTTACCATTGGTGATAATAGTAGTAATAATAATGGTGATAACAAGTATGATAATAAAGGAAATGGCAATAGAAGTAATTGAAATAACCACACCTTTGATAATAAAAATTATAGTAATGTTATTACAATGCTTATGATAATCATGACTATAAGATGGACGAAATTGGTGATAATAGTAATAATACTAATGATAATAATAATGATAATTATTACAAATATAATAATATTAACAGTAGCAGTAGTAGTAATGGTAGTTGTCATAATAATAATTGTAATAACCATAATGATGATGATGATGATTTATTTCTATAAATATATGTTTCACTGAGTTAGCAGAAATGATATGTTAATAGATACCTTGATCATATTCGTAAACTTTTCTTGATTCAAAATATTCTACTAATTAAAGTTGAAATGGAGTCGAATATTTTTCAAGTTCTAAATGACCGACGCTTGGTATTTTCTGCTGTGGATTATCCTTGTACGGCCTGTATTGGGCTCTTTACACCATGAACTAGTCACGTGTATTCGTAGATCGAAGAGACGATGTGTATGAAGGAATCAATCTTTTTTTTTTTTTTTTATAATGGATAGACAAAATTGACAAGACACCAATACTCTCTTTATCCAATATGATAATAATGCTGCTGCTGCTGCTGCTGATGATGATGATGATGATGATAATGGAAATCAAATAAAAGAACTAACAAAGAAATAAAAGCCTACAGAGAGATAAGATAAAAACTAAAAATAAAGTGGAACTTAAAACACGGAAAACTACCATCGAAGATTCTCAATACAGGGCTTCCCCATTTTCCTTTCAATTCAACCCATTTTCTATGATGATGCAGGTTGTTTTGTACTAGCCAAAGTGAATAAGTAAAAAGCGAAATTGATAATTTGACAGGAACCATGGCACTGGCTATCGAACAAAATTATATAATATACAAAAAACTACCAGAAAATTAAAAATATATAACATATATATATATATATATATATATATATATATATATATATATATATATCTGTGTATATGTATGTATATATATATATATATATATATATATATATATATATATATATATATATATATATATATATATATATATATATATATATATATATATATATATATATATATATATATAATATGTATATATATATATATATATATATATATATATATATATATATATATATATATATATATATATATATATATATATATATGTATGTGTGTGTGTGTGTGTGAATGTGAATGTGAATGTGTGTCTGTACTGAAATGCAAGTTTTTAGATTATGAAGATATAATAAGAAAGGAATACAAATGAAATAAAAGCCTTTTGAGAAATATAAACTGGGGCCTAAAACACGGAAAACTACCGTTGAAGGTTCTCAATACAGGGCTTCCACGTTTTCTTTGATTCTACCCATTTTCTGTGACAACATAAACATGTTCCTCTGCAACTGAAGTACCAGCAAATATGAATAAGTAAACCAACGGCAATTAATGATTTAAAAGAATCCACACCATAGCTTATTGAATAAAAAAGTTAAAACACAACGAATTCAAAGGCATCAAATACAATATTTCAAAATTTCTGTCGTCGCTTCAATTCACTTTGACATGTTTTATGGTTTGCAGCTTTTCTAGTCCCTTAGTTTCCACTATCATTAATTCTATAAACCCAAATTAGACTCAAGGGGTTTATTACTCATCGATTTTTTTCTTTTGTGTGTGTGTGTGTGTAAAACTATGTTATCTTCCCACATGTCCATTTTTTTCAATCGGTTTAAAATATACAGTTAACGGAAGGTTAGATCATGTGAATTCCCGATGTTGTTTTGATTGGCAACTAATTCACAATTTAGACACGAGAATTTGGAATAATTCAGTCTTTGTCTTTATGTTATAACCCTATTCTTTTATTTTTATGTGTCTTATTCCATTTATATCTTTATTTCAAACGTATTTTGTCTCCTACATCTGGGCTATTTCATGTGGACTTAGGCCATTTTCGTTCCAACGCAGCATGTAAAATCTGAAATATAAGAAATACATGTAAATATGATAATCAATGATAATGATAATGATACATAAACAGATAGGGAGAAAGGAGGAGGGAGAGAGACTTCTTAATCAAATATTACTTAACAATATCATATACTATTATTGTTGTTGTTGTTATTTTTACAGCAATTTTCATTTTTTCTTGATGTAAAGGTAGAAATGGAAAGCGAGAAAAAAGAACAAGATGTAAAAGAAAGGAAGTAGCGAAGAAAAACAGAAAGTTCTAGACCATCATCCAAGGGCGGATCATATCGAATATAATAAATCATAAACAAATTAAATCTTAATTTTGCGTTTCTGTACAAAAAGGCCTATCAATAAAAATATTATCCAAGAGAGATGTGCAGTAAAGAAAATACTAAGGGTAGATAATTGTTAGATAAATAGAAAGATATATGAATACATAGAGGAAAAAATATGAAGAGCTATGAAGTGACGAGTTAAAAATGAGTACATATAAGTAGCTAGGTGACAACTTATTGCTTTTATCATTATTCACTATGGATACGAAATAGAAGTACCGGTATTGATATATCCATTTTACCCTTATCGCTCCTTCTGCCATTTCCTTATTTACATCGTTATGATCACCATTACCACTGGTGATCATCCATGGTGTGATTTTGTTTTATTTTCTTTCTCTCCATTTTCCATCGCACATATAAACTAACAGTACTCGAATGATAATTGCATCGGAAAAAACGAACATATCTTGCAACTTACTAATCCCAGATAGTTTTGCAGTTAGTATTTACGTTGACAGTTCTTACAACTCCTGCCTTCGAGAGGGGGGGGGGGTCTGATTTCCTGGTCCAATTATCGCCAGTCTGAAAAATCTGATTAAACTAGGAAAGACAAGAAAAATCTATTGGTGGAAGCAACACAGTGAGGAGAATATTGGTTGGTAGATAGATTGAGATAGAACGATAGATAGAGTGACAGAGATAGATAGACATACAGGTTAGTAAAGAGAGAACACAAAGGAATGAGAATGCAGTAGAGACAAGAGAAAGGGAGAAACATGATGATATCAGTACAATTAACACAATAAAGAAAATTTAAAACAAAAGCGACTGAAGTGAAGATGGATGCTTATTCATATTCGAACACAGAAAGATATATGAATAAAGAAACCAAAATGTTGAAAGTATCAAAAGTATCATTCCTGCTGCCGTTCAGTGAAGGAATTTAAAGGTTTTAATGAAGCAATTATATCTCATTACAAAGGATAAACTGCACATTGGATATACATATATACACTTGTTTGTCAGTTAATCATAGAACTTGATTGGAGTATCTGAATTTACATATTTCTGTATCTATTCTATTTCATAATACTCCGTTATGTATTGAACTTTCTTTATCATTCATGACAGCGGAAACAAAACGATAACAACAGTAACAATAGTAACAACAGTGGGCTATTTGTTTTTTCTAAGACTGGATATATTTCAGTGCAATGGTAGGCATCTAATAAGGTTTAATATATGACATCTTACTCTTTTTGTGAAAGTACACGCACACACACACACACATGTGTGTGTAACATTACATGTATGTGTAATATAAGTTCTCGTGAAAGCTACAACATAATCCTTGTAAAATCCTTGTGTAGTGGCTAACACGGTCGCCTCCTACGCGACAGACTCGGGTTCGATCCCCGACGGATTCGACATAAAAGATTTTTGTATGAATTTTTGTTTGTATTTCTATCTACTTGCCTATCGTTCCATTTATATTTCTGCTTTTGTTTCTGTCTCTTTCTGTGGTGTTTTCAGTGCGAAGGAGTATGAAGGAATGAAGAGTTTGATGCTTTTTTTTTCTTTTCTTTCTTTCTTTTTTTGTCTGTTAGTGTTTATGCGCGTGTTCACGAGTTTGCTGTCATTTTGGTAATAAGAGAAGCAAAGACTGAGAGGAGGAAGAAGAGGACGAACAAGTGATGAAGACAAAGGAATAAAAACGAATATGGAATAGGAAAGGTGGAAGGAAGGAAAGAGGCAAAAGAAGCAAATTTTGTTTTATCCTGCTTAGTGTTATCCACTTTGCTTATTTCAGATAAAAAGTATGATTTCATAGGAGAGAAGAATTATCTCCGTTTTACCGTAGCTAATAGGTATCCTAATGGTAATGTCGATAGAGATCTGTGGAAAGTATTGATAATAACGGTAATAGTAACAACAGTGGGCTATTTGTTTTTTCTAAGACTGGATATATTTCAGTGCAATGGTAGGCATCTAATAAGGTTTAATATATGACATCTTACTCTTTTTGTGAAAGGACACGCACACACACACATGTGTGTGTAACATTACATATATGTGTAATATAAGTTCTAGTTATTACCATGATCATTATCATTATTTTGATTTCATCGTCAATTATTATTAATGTTGCTGAAAGCTTTTATTACAGTTGTTATTATCATGTTTTAATTTTCATGTCATTGTCATTCTAATTAATTCCCGATGAGGTCATATCAGTGTTGATATTATCACCTTTGCTGGAATGAGCTTCATAATCGGTAAAAATAATTTTGTTATCAATTTTATAATGTAAACACACCATCAAAATCATTCTTGTCATATCATTTGAGTATCAAAAGTATAGTAATAATTTTCAATATAGTTATTATCATTATTATTACTATCATTATCATTATCCTTTGTATTATTGTTTTTATTATCAATACCATTATCATTATCATTAGTTGTCTTGCTATTTCTAGCATTATCATTCTTTCTGTTATTGATATTGTTATTATCATAATAATGATAATAATAATAATAACCATTACTATTATGATAATAATGAAGATAATATTAATTATTATTATTATCATTATCATTATCATTTTTATTATTATTATTATTATTATTATTATTATTATTATTATTATTATTATTATTATTATTATTATTATTATTATTATTATTATTATTATTATTATCATTATCATAATCATCATCATTATTGTTATTATCATTGCCGTTTCTTATTCGGATGGTTTGTTAATACTGTGCGTATACACAACAGCACATGCATAACTATCTATCCATCTGATAGATATCCGGAAGATATGCATGTCTAGTATGACAGACATGCATTTATTTCTGTGTATATGCCTGCCCGTATATGTGAATATTATTCGCACAGTTTTAACCAACCGGCCGATTATCATTCTTGTTATTATTGTTTTTATCTTTATTTTCAATCTTCATCATCATCATCATATTATTATTATTATTATTATTATCATTACTGTAGTGGGGTATTGTGGTTCCGTAACCAATGTGAGTTTGTTAATGGGTTCGAGCCAGACTGGTTTCTAATGAGCGTGAATAATGAAACCAACTGATTCCCCGTTGATATACCTCAGCATTAAATAAAATAAAGTTAAAATGGTAATCTAGAAATAAAACAATGAAACGAAAGAAGAAAGTTTCAATAAGATTCACGAGCTTAATGATTAATGTAAAACTTCTAAGACTGACTTATATTTACGTTTATTAACAAAGCATCACGACCAGCTCCTATGCACAAAGAAAAATATCCAGGAAACAGGACTTAACTTAGATTGTTCGGGGAGGATGAAGCCAAGATATGCGCAGCGTCTTCCACCGTCCGGTATGTCACGGAAGACCAGCAGGAGAAGAGCAAAACGCCGTTGTTTCGAGGAGAACCAAGTGTATTTCCCGCTCAACGCGGCTTATATTTATACCCTCGGAGACGCCAAACATCGTTCGTAAAAATGAAAGTTTATACATAAAACATCAAAAAAATAACAGAGAACATACATAAAATGATCATCATAACGAGATGAGACCGGGAATAATACGTACTCAAGGTGGAGTAGGCAGAGAGACGTACAATTAGTAAAATATAACATTAAAATAGACATTTCTTAAAACCATAAGAAAGCTGGGAAAATGAACAAAAAGGCTAAATAAAAATAAGTGATGATTTTATAAGAAAGAAAAAAACTGACCCTCAAACTCACAGAAGAATCGAGAAATGATTATATTGTTATATGAATCGCAAATGAGAGTACGGGGTCAAAGGGCAAACTCAAAGAAAAGTGACCTATATGATTTAGCGTAAAATAAAACAGGAAAACGAAAATAAGTTAACATATGTACAAGAAAAACCGAAAACAATGACTGTAGCAAGCGTTGACCGGACGGCGAGATGTCAGGGCGCGCGCGAGACTAGGGAGGCTGACGGCGAGATGTCAGGGCGCGCGAGACTAGGGAGGCTGACGGCGAGATGTCAGGGCGCGCGAGACTAGGGAGGCTGACGGCGAGATGTCAGGGCGCGCGCGAGACTAGGGAGGCTGACGGCGAGATGTCAGGGCGCGCGCGAGACTAGGGAGGCTGACGGCAAGATGTCAAGGTGCGCGAGACTAGGGAGGCTGACGGCGAGATGTCAGGGCGCGCGAGACTAGAGAGGCTGACGGCGAGATGTCAGGGCGCGCGCGAGACCAGGGAGGCTGACGGCGAGATGTCAGGGCGCGCGCGAGACTAGGGAGGCTGACGGCGAGATGTCAGGGCGCGCGCGAGACTAGGGAGGCTGACGGCGAGATGTCAGGGCGCGCGCGAGACTAGGGAGGCTGACGGCGAGATGTCAGGGCGCGCGCGAGACTAGGGAGGCTGACGGCGAGATGTCAGGGCGCGCGCGAGACTAGGGAGGCTGACGGCGAGATGTCAGGGCGCGCGAAACTAGGGAGGCTGACGGCGAGATGTCAGGGCGCGCGAGAGACTAGGGAGGCTGACGGCGAGATGTCAGGGCGCGCGAGACTAGGGAGGCTGACGGCGAGATGTCAGGGCGCGCGCGAGACTAGGGAGGCTGACGGCGAGATGTCAGGGCGCGCGCGAGACTAGGGAGGCTGACGGCGAGATGTCAGGGCGCGCGCGAGACTAGGGAGGCTGACGGCGAGATGTCAGGGCGCGCGCGAGACTAGGGAGGCTGACGGCGAGATGTCAGGGCGCGCGAGACTAGGGAGGCTGACGGCGAGATGTCAGGGCGCGCGAGAGACTAGGGAGGCTGACGGCGAGATGTCAGGGCGCGCGAGACTAGGGAGGCTGACGGCGAGATGTCAGGGCGCGCGAGACTAGGGAGGCTGACGGCGAGATGTCAGGGCGCGCGCGAGACTAGGGAGGCTGACGGCGAGATGTCAGGGCGCGCGAGAGACTAGGGAGGCTGACGGCGAGATGTCAGGGCGCGCGAGAGACTAGGGAGGCTGACGGCGAGATGTCAGGGCGCGCGAGACTAGGGCGGCTGACGGCGAGATGTCAGGGCGCGCGCGAGACCAGGGAGGCTGACGGCGAGATGTCAGGGCGCGCGAGAGACTAGGGAGGCTGACGGCGAGATGTCAGGGCGCGCGAGACTAGGGAGGCTGACGGCGAGATGTCAGGGCGCGCGAGACTAGGGAGGCTGACGGCGAGATGTCAGGGCGCGCGAGACTAGGGAGGCTGACGGCGAGATGTCAGGGCGCGCGCGAGACTAGGGAGGCTGACGGCGAGATGTCAGGGCGCGCGAGAGACTAGGGAGGCTGACGGCGAGATGTCAGGGCGCGCGCGAGACTAGGGAGGCTGACGGCGAGATGTCAGGGCGCGCGAGAGACTAGGGAGGCTGACGGCGAGATGTCAGGGCGCGCGCGAGACTAGGGAGGCTGACGGCGAGATGTCAGGGCGCGCGAGAGACTAGGGAGGCTGACGGCGAGATGTCAGGGCGCGCGCGAGACTAGGGAGGCTGACGGCGAGATGTCAGGGCGCGCGAGAGACTAGGGAGGCTGACGGCGAGATGTCAGGGCGCGCGCGAGACTAGGGAGGCTGACGGCGAGATGTCAGGGCGCGCGAGAGACTAGGGAGGCTGACGGCGAGATGTCAGGGCGCGCGCGAGACTAGGGAGGCTGACGGCGAGATGTCAGGGCGCGCGAGAGACTAGGGAGGCTGACGGCGAGATGTCAGGGCGCGCGAGAGACTAGGGAGGCTGACGGCGAGATGTCAGGGCGCGCGCGAGACTAGGGAGGCTGACGGCGAGATGTCAGGGCGCGCGCGAGACTAGGGAGGCTGACGGCGAGATGTCAGGGCGCGCGAGAGACTAGGGAGGCTGACGGCGAGATGTCAGGGCGCGCGCGAGACTAGGGAGGCTGACGGCGAGATGTCAGGGCGCGCGCGAGACTAGGGAGGCTGACGGCGAGATGTCAGGGCGCGCGCGAGACTAGGGAGGCTGACGGCGAGATGTCAGGGCGCGCGCGAGACTAGGGAGGCTGACGGCGAGATGTCAGGGCGCGCGCGAGACTAGGGAGGCTGACGGCGAGATGTCAGGGCGCGCGCGAGACTAGGGAGGCTGACGGCGAGATGTCAGGGCGCGCGCGAGACTAGGGAGGCTGACGGCGAGATGTCAGGGCGCGCGCGAGACTAGGGAGGCTGACGGCGAGATGTCAGGGCGCGCGCGAGACTAGGGAGGCTGACGGCGAGATGTCAGGGCGCGCGAGAGACTAGGGAGGCTGACGGCGAGATGTCAGGGCGCGCGCGAGACTAGGGAGGCTGACGGCGAGATGTCAGGGCGCGCGAGAGACTAGGGAGGCTGACGGCGAGATGTCAGGGCGCGCGCGAGACTAGGGAGGCTGACGGCGAGATGTCAGGGCGCGCGCGAGACTAGGGAGGCTGACGGCGAGATGTCAGGGCGCGCGCGAGACTAGGGAGGCTGACGGCGAGATGTCAGGGCGCGCGCGAGACTAGGGAGGCTGACGGCGAGATGTCAGGGCGCGCGCGAGACTAGGGAGGCTGACGGCGAGATGTCAGGGCGCGCGCGAGACTAGGGAGGCTGACGGCGAGATGTCAGGGCGCGCGAGAGACTAGGGAGGCTGACGGCGAGATGTCAGGGCGCGCGCGAGACTAGGGAGGCTGACGGCGAGATGTCAGGGCGCGCGAGAGACTAGGGAGGCTGACGGCGAGATGTCAGGGCGCGCGAGAGACTAGGGAGGCTGACGGCGAGATGTCAGGGCGCGCGCGAGACTAGGGAGGCTGACGGCGAGATGTCAGGGCGCGCGAGACTAGGGAGGCTGACGGCGAGATGTCAGGGCGCGCGAGAGACTAGGGAGGCTGACGGCGAGATGTCAGGGCGCGCGAGACTAGGGAGGCTGACGGCGAGATGTCAGGGCGCGCGAGAGACTAGGGAGGCTGACGGCGAGATGTCAGGGCGCGCGAGACTAGGGAGGCTGACGGCGAGATGTCAGGGCGCGCGAGACTAGGGAGGCTGACGGCGAGATGTCAGGGCGTGCGAGAGACTAGGGAGGCTGACGGCGAGATGTCAGGGCGCGCGAGACTAGGGAGGCTGACGGCGAGATGTCAGGGCGCGCGAGACTAGGGAGGCTGACGGCGAGATGTCAAGGTGCGCGAGACTAGGGAGGCTTACGGCAAGATGTCAGGGCGCGCGCGAGACCAGGGAGGCTGACGGCGAGATGTCAGGGCGCGCGCGAGACTAGGGAGGCTGACGGCAAGATGTCAAGGTGCGAGAGACTAGGGAGGCTGACGGCGAGATGTCAGGGCGCGCGCGAGACTAGGGAGGCTGACGGCGAGATGTCAGGGCGCGCGCGAGACTAGGGAGGCTGACGGCGAGATGTCAGGGCGCGCGCGAGACTAGGGAGGCTGACGGCGAGATGTCAGGGCGCGCGCGAGACCAGGGAGGCTGACGGCGAGATGTCAGGGCGCGCGCGAGACTAGGGAGGCTGACGGCGAGATGTCAGGGCGCGCGCGAGACTAGGGAGGCTGACGGCGAGATGTCAGGGCGCGCGAGAGACTAGGGAGGCTGACGGCGAGATGTCAGGGCGCGCGCGAGACTAGGGAGGCTGACGGCGAGATGTCAGGGCGCGCGCGAGACTAGGGAGGCTGACGGCGAGATGTCAGGGCGCGCGCGAGACCAGGGAGGCTGACGGCGAGATGTCAGGGCGCGCGCGAGACTAGGGAGGCTGACGGCGAGATGTCAGGGCGCGCGCGAGACTAGGGAGGCTGACGGCGAGATGTCAGGGCGCGCGCGAGACTAGGGAGGCTGACGGCGAGATGTCAGGGCGCGCGCGAGACTAGGGAGGCTGACGGCGAGATGTCAGGGCGCGCGCGAGACTAGGGAGGCTGACGGCGAGATGTCAGGGCGCGCGAGACTAGGGAGGCTGACGGCGAGACGAGCCGACGGGAGATGGCGGGATGTAGGATGCCACCTTACATTATTATTACTATTGTTGTTGCTGCTGTTGTTACTATCATTCATTAAAAGTGTTCTGAAAAACGAGCAGGGAAGATGCAGTCATGTTGGTACAAAATAATTAGAACGAGAGAGAGAGGGGAGGAAGGGAGAAAGAGAAAGGAATGACAGAAAGAGAGAGAGAAAGGGGGGGGAGAGAAAGAGGGGGGGATAGAGAGACAGAGAGAGAGAGAGAGGGAGAGAGAGAGAGGGAGAGAGAGAGAGAGAGAGAGAGAGAGAGAGAGAGAGAGAGAGAGAGAGAGAGAGAGGGGGGGGGGGGAGTTAGACAGAGAGAGAGAGAGAGAGAAAGCATCACTGATGTTCAGTAAGACTTATTATCGATCGTTTAATATGACGGTAATAATATGAATACGCTTTCAAAAGTTTTCTTGCCATACCATCTTGCAATCACCATTATAAGCATCATTTTACTGTTATTATTGCTGTTTTTGTAAATACTATCATCTTGCTTATTACTTTCTTCTTGTTCTATTCCTTATCATTATCATCATCATTGTCATTATCATCACTGCTAATGCTACTGACATATCATTATTATCGCTAATACTATTATCATTATTGTTATTATTGTCCTTATTATCATTGTTGTTGTTATCATTGTCATCATCATCATCATTTCAATTAATTACTGTCACTATCTTTGCTAATATTATCATTACTATCATTTTTGATATTGCTATCATTATTTTTATAATTATTATTATTACAATCATTTTATTAACATAATTATTATCACATTCATTATTATCATAACTGATATGATTACTTTTATCATTATCACTATCATTATTGTCATTATTATTTCTGTAATCATTAATTACAAATAATTGTTTGTATTGGTATTATGAACATTGTTAATCTGATCCTGCCGTTATCATTACTATTATCAATATATTCGGTATCATTGTTATCATAATAATCATTACAGTTTTTCTCATTATCATTAATCATCATTAATATTGTTGTTGGTGTTGTTTATGTTGTCGTTGTTGTTGCTAATGTTATTACTGTGTTATCATACTAATCATTATCACTTATCATCATTAGGCCTTTCTTCCGGTGCCAAGAGGTGTAGTACTACAGATTCCCATGACTCCGCCCCTATTTATGGGGGCGGAGTCATATGTAAGCAACTGCACCTGGCTGATGAGCGCGCGGAGCACCTCTGCCCGTTCTAAAACTGCAAGAAAGTGGGAAGTTCAAAGTTGATGCTGCACTGTATGGTGCAATATTAGTAACTTTGATGATGTTAATGAGGATATTATTGCACTAAGTACTAGTATGAAAATATTTACGCGCGTGCGCGCGAGTATATATGTGTGCATATATATTATGTATATACATACAGAAATGTATATATACATACATACCTATATATACAGTATACACACATGCATATATATATATATATATATATATATATATATATATATATATATATATATATACATATATATGCATTTATGTATGTATATGTATATATATACATGTATGCAGAAATATATTAATAATATACACTACTACCATATATAATAATATATTTAAGGTTTATATGCTTTCGTATTAATTAATAGGGCTACGGCTAAGAAGAGCGAGGTTCAGACTTATCTTTCGTATGCGTACATTTTTATGCGATATGTCATGTAAGGCTTGTTACTGTTTTTCTTATATCATTCATGCTTTAATCCTGGGCAATATCCAAAAGTGTTCCATGACGAATAATATACGGGGAAGTATCTCGTTTTATTTACAGAATGTGTTCGAATGGTCAAAAGAATATTATGAAAATTTATATTAGGTTTTACATACTCATTTTACTTACTATGCATATATAATTGAATATGCTGACGTAAACTTGTATATCCTTTTGAATGTAGTTGATCTCAATCAATAAACAGTGTCATTTTCAAAATATTTAAAGAAGTGTGACCTTCGAAACCGTTGTCGATGGACGAATGAAGAAGTATGAGGGGAGGCGCTTAGGGCCCGCGCATTTTCAACTGATTTCGATAGTTTTCCGTCGTTTGATTTGTAATTTGAAGATGTTGATAACTAACAACTTGTATTTATTGTTATTTCCTAATGTTACATCAGTAAACCAGTAATTTGTTAATTGATATAATTCAAAAACAAAATCAGATTCGTCAACTCGAGTACAATTCCTAGGAATGGGGGCGGAGCCGCACCTGTGGCACAGCGTAGAAGCATCGGCAGCGTTGCTGTCGCGATCGGCCCGGAGAAATGTCGCAAATGAAAAAAACGACACCCTCTAGTGTAGTTAGACAGTTTCTTGGCACCGGAAAAAAGGCCTATTAATAACATTTTAAAAATTATTCTTGTTATGATTATCATCATTACTGTTAACATTATCACTGTTATGATTTCTATTACCTTTAGCCTTATCAAAATAATTACGCTTGTTCGTATTGTTGATATTATGCCCGGTATAATATTGATTATCAATCTTCAGAAAGGACGGAAGGAAGAGCCATCTTCCACCCAGGGTCTATATAAGTACTTATATAGACCTTGCTTCCACCTTCCCGGTCGGTCCTTAATTCGTTTTCCCTGAACTTCTAAACTATTATTTTATCAGTGATCACGTCTTAAAACAAGAAATTGGTTTTAGCAGTCGTTTAA
>NC_091569.1:15865643-15873143 GCF_042767895.1 Penaeus vannamei | reverse complement strand
AATGTCGGTGAATAATACAGTAACAAAAGCAACAAAATATATATTCATTTAAAAGTATATATTTACAATCTTAGTAATAATAAAAATATACAACTGTTCACGTTCGTATCTCTTCAGTTCACGTATCAATCTGTTTGATTATGGGTGTGATCATGAGGACGCAGTGAGCAATAAGGCTGGCGGTGCAGGAGTGCTACATAAATAGTATGCATACATGCGCACATACACATACATGTGCACCTATGTGAGTGCGTGTGCGTGCGGGCTTGTCTCCACAACCTGCTTCCTGTCCCGCCGGGCCTTCAGCCGTCGCGATGAAACCGCAACGTCGTCGGGGTGTCCTGCTGGAGCTCGAAGGACTGCTGGCTGGAGACTTGCTCTCGGCGCTTGTACTCGGGGCAGAAGTCGCTCGTCGGCCTCAGGAGGTCCTGCAGTCTCTGCGCTCGAGGACAAGAGCGAGGGATTAGCCCGGAACGTTTTCTCGCGTCCCTTCTCGGTGCCCTTCCCTCTCCTTCTCCTTCTCCCTTTCCCTTTCCCTTTCCCTCCCCCTCCCCTCCCTCTCCTTCTCCCTTTCCCTCCCCCTCCCCCTCCCCTCCCTCTTCTTCTCCCTTTCCCTTTCCCTCCCCCTAACCTCCCTCTCCTTCTGCCTCTCCCCCTCCTTTCCCTTCTCCCTTTCCTCCCTCCCTTCCTCCTCCCTCGCTCATACCCTCCATACACCCCGCCGCCCCTCCGTCGCCCCCCGTCCCCGTGAGCTCACCTTGCCCCGGTTCCTGACGACGACGTAGACGCTCCCGGCGGCGACGATGACGAAGGAGGAGAAGGCGACGGCGATTCCCAAGGCCGCTTGAAAGTTTTCGACGCGCCAGTCTTGAGAGACGATGGAGCTGATGAGAAGGAACTGGGGGAGGGGAAGGCTGGATGAGGCTCTTGCGGAGGAGATTGGCTCAGCGGTTTCTGAAGAATTCTACAGCGTGGTTTCTAAAGGATTCTAGAGTGTGTTTTCTGAAGGATTCTAAAGAATTCTACAGCGTAGTTTCTAAAGGATTCTAAAGTGTGTTTTCTGAAGGATTCTAAATAATTCTAGGGTGGTTTCTAAAAGATTGTAAAGTGTTGTATCTAAAGAATTCTACAGTGTGGTTTCTAAAGGATTCTGTGTTTTCTAAACGAATCTAAAGAATTCTAAAGAGTGGTTTCTAAAATATTGTAAAATGTTGTATCTAAAGAATTCTACAGCGTGGTTTCTAAAGGATTCTAAAGAATTCTACAGCGTGGTTTCTAAAGAATTCTACAGCGTGGTTTCTAAAGAATTCTACAGCGTGGTTTCTAAAGAATTCTACAGCGTGGTTTCTAAAGGATTCTAAAGTGTGGTTTCTAAAGGATTCTAAATGATTCCAAATTGTATCTAAAGAATTCTACAGAATGATTACTAAAAGATTCTAAAGTGTTGCTTCTAAAGAATTCTTAGGAGTGGTTTCGAAAAGATTCTAAACTATGGTTTCTAAAGACATCTACAGCGTGGTTTCTAAAAAAAAATCCAAATGACGGTTTCTAAAGAATTCTTAAGTGTAGTTTCTAAAGCATTCTACAGTGAGGTTTCCAAAGAAATTTAAATTGTCATTTCTAACTATTTCTAAAGTGCCTTTTTAATTCCCAATTGTGGTTTCTAAAGGTAGATAATTTGATGTTTCTACGAAAATATAAATCGCGGCGGCTAGAATTTTCTTCATTATTTTCTAAACTATTTTAGATCGCACTTTCTAAAGTTTTAACTACAGTTCTGAAACACAAACACACACCCACACACACACACACATATATATATATATATATATATATATATATATATATATATATATATATATATATATATATATATATATATATATATGTATGTGTTTGTGCGCGTGCATACGGCGCACATACCAGCATGAATAAGGGCGTGATGAAGTTGTACATTAATGCGAAGTACCAGCGGAAGGGCGCGGGGACAGACACCTTCATGTGGTCTCTTATGATGACCATGAAGTTTTTGAATCCTGGAAGGGAAGGCGGCCATGAGGCGATGGCGGTCGGAGTAAAGTTGCGAAGAGAAACATTCTTTAGTGACAACTGTTTTGTTTCAAATATCATGTTGATGCAAGTTTGTTTGTGCGTGTGCGTATGCGTGTGTGTGTGTGTGTGTGTGCGTGTGTATGTGTGCCTGTTTGTTTTTGTGCGCCCGAGTGTCTGTACGTGAAATCGTGAGCAGAGGCAGGGCTTCCATAGTGGCACGGGGGGGCACCTCCCCCCTGCAATCTGATTGGCCACCCCGTGTGCCCCTCCACCCCCCCCAATGGTCATTGACTCGTAATGGCCCCCAGTATATATAATGTGGCGGCCCCCCAGATTTATTGTTGTTACCCCCTGTTCCCCCCACGAGAAAATTCTCTGGACCCGCCCCTGATCGTGAGTACTGCAAGGAGCGCGCGCGCGACGGCTGCGCCTCCGCCGCACCCTCGCCCGCGCGTACCGTAGACGTAGGTGACGACGAGGACCTCCATGGCGCCGAGGAACAGGAAGGAATGAGAGTTGATGTTGCTGTCGAGGACCCGGAAGAAGTCGATGCCGCCGGACGTGCACATGGGGATCCCCAGCAGGAAGAGCATCGTGCAGGTACCCGCCACCACGGGCACGTGGCGGCGGCGTATGCCCTGGAACTGGTCGAAGAGGGCGGAGGTGATGATCTCCACCATGGCGAACTGGGGGCGGGGGGGAGGGGGTTAGGTCACGGGGATCTTGCTCTGGGCGACGAAAGGCGTGGTGAGGATGGAGGGTCTTATATTTGTATTTGCTCAAATATCTATACATATTTGCATATATATATATATATATATATATATATATATATATATATATATATATATATATATATGTATATGTATATATATACATATATATATTGAGAGAGAGAGAAAGAAAAAGAGAGAGATACCTATATCCAAACACAAAAGCGCGCCCACCTGGCTGTCGAATCCGAACATGAAGACCATGCAGAACACGAGGAAGGGCCACAGGGGCAAGTCTATCTTGGCGAGCACCGCCGGGAAGACGACGAACACCAGGCTGGTGTTCGCCGGCCCCTCCTTGGGCAGGTCCTCCGCGATGGCGAACAGCGAGCCGAAGACCACATAGGTGCACATGAGTGAGGTGACCGTGTCTACGAATACGAGGAGGATGGCGTCCCTGCAGGGGGCGCGGGGGGATGGTAGGGGAGGGGAGGACAAGGGAGAGGGAGTCAGAAGGCAGACGGTACTTTCATTCCATTATTTACAAAGTATCTAGACATTTTCTGGCGAGTGAACATTGAATCAACACATTACAGATTCCTAGCCAAGCGGAATCTCAAATCAGGCGCCAGGACCTCCCAGCGAAGCCCCCTCCCCCCTTCCCTTACCTCAGGATGTTCTGCCGGAAGGTGTTGTAGGAGGCCAGGGTGTTGATACCGCCCTGCGCCAGACCCAGCGAGTACATGGCCTGCGTCGCCGCCTTGACCCACATGTCGCGTTCCCATAGCTTGGCTGAGTCCACTTCCAAGTAGTTGGCGAAGGAGTCCAGCCACTGGACCTTTTCCGAGGTGGCGTAGGCTGTGTGTGGGGGCGGGGCGTGGGCGGAGAGGGAGGGAAAGGACCGGCCCAGTGGGAGTGGCCGAGCGGAAGAAGACGAGGAAAGGATGAAGAACTGTCCTACATAAATGCACATGCATGTATACACACACACACACACATATAATATATATATATATATATATATATATATATATATATATATATATATATATATATATATATATATATATATATATATATATGAGCGCAACGGAGGATACGACAAAGGGCAATCAAAACCAACCCCGGGAGGAGGACCCGGGTAAAGGGAACTCACAGAAGACCAGCAGGAAGGGCAGGATGATGTAGGCGACGCCGACGGTCACGTACAGGACCTTCCCCGAAGTCCTAATGCCTCTGGCGATGGTGGCGGCTACCAGGAACCACGCGACGCCCAGGCACAGCAGCATCCACCCATGGACGGAACTGGCGTGGCTCCCGGAAAACCGGGCATATCCCAGGACGGTCTGGCTGTTGGGGGGGGGGGGGAGGCACTAATTGATTCGAGAGGGACAGCCAGGGGGGGGGGGTGGCCTTTGATGAAAGATTTCTGGCATGAAAGCTAAACACATACACATACTCGTTTGCAATTCGTGTTAGAAGCACTCGGAGAGGCAATAGGGTCACTGATGCAATAAAAATATTCATACTTGAAGAATTACATTAAAATCACCCCTTTCTCAAGTACACTGGTGACGTCCGTAAACATAACATCCTTGGCAGAGGTACCAAAGGTAATGGTAATGGTAATAGTTACCGCTATACATAGGGTTAACAGATGCAATAATAAAAAATTCTTCGATCCGTATCACCAACAAATTTCAATGGTATCAGGGTCAGTTTAAGACACACCTTTGGTAAATAAAATGATAAAAATCTATCCATAAGTTATCATAACTACCGAACAAACCAACGCTACCAAAAACATAATCTCCTTGGCGGAGTTAACAAATTGCAAATGGAACGACGAAGGGAAGAACAAGAAGACACGAATGTGCCGAAGGACTTTTCGCTGTATTGCTTCTTCAGGGCATCCAGGATGTGGTAAGGATAAGCCGGATATGCTCATGAGGGGAGTTCGGCCTGTGCCGACTCGACTAGAGTGTGTCAGCTGGTGCTGATTCGACTGAACTTAGTCCTTAGTCCTTACCCACCGAGGTGCCACAGCAGGAATCTCCAGGCGACAATAGTGATTTCTCGCGCCTGGTGGAACGCGAACCGCCGATCCCTTTGATGAGAAGCCGACACTTTACCACTGGACTAGCCTGGAGGCTACAAGATACATAGTGGTATATATTCATGCACTGAACGGTCAGGTGCTTGGCTAGTTCGAGGTTCTCCGTTGCGGTGTTGAAGGTGTTCGCCATTTCTACCGTCTTCCTTTGTCGAGGGGGCAGGCCTTGCTATAGGATGGGGGCCTGGGACCTCTTGGGGAGGTGGCCGTCGGTGTCGACGTGAACAGCGAAGGCGCTCCTCGTGTCATGGCATCGAAGAGCGTTACGGTGTTGGTCGATCCGTGAAGTCCTCATCCTGTCTCACCCATGTAAACATTGTCGCAGCCGCCACGAGGTATGCTGTACACTTGGCTAAGGGGTCTGTTGTGGTTTGACCTTTTTTCCCTTAAAATATCTCTGGTCTTGCCTGAATTCAGTTCAGTTAGATTTGCGAAGACTAGCTTCGCCCGGGCCTTTTCTCTAGTGTCCCGGCTCTTGCCTGAAGTGGTAGCTCTCTTTATAATGCTGCCCACCAAGGCCTCCAGGTGTTCTGTCAGTTACGAGTGAGGGATGAGGATTCCGTGGGTCGTGACCGGCGGTTCGCGCCCCGCCCAGGCGCGAAGAGTTGCAGTTGTCGCCTGGAGGTTACTGCCGTAGCTAGGCACCACGGTGGGTAGGGACTAAGCTTAGCAGAGTCAGCACCGGCTGACACGCTCTAATCGAGTCGGCATTAGTCGACACAGGCCGGGCTCCCTTCATAGGCATACCCCGGGCGGGGCTCAGCTTCGCATATCCGGCATATCCTATCGTATCTTGTATGCCCTGAAGAAGCAATACAGAGAAAAGGCCTTCGGCACATTCGTGTTTTCTCGTTCTTCCCTTCGTCGTTTCATTCACTCACACACACACATGTGTGTGTGTGTGTGTGTGTGTGTGTGTGTGTGTGTGTGTGTGTGTGTGTGTGTGCTCGTGCGTGTGTGCATACATACGATATAACTCTCACTTACTTGAAATACGACGCCGCTGCCTTGTAATGGTTTTCAATCTCGGAACACTCTGTAAGACATCATTCTCTGATCAGTTGGAGGAAACTTTGAATGGAGGCATTTTCAGCAATTGCCCTCGTGCTTATTTACTCAGTGACCCACAGACAGGAAGGAAGGGAGAAGTGCCGGGGTTCTTGGTCCCCCCGAGTCTCACTTGTGGTGTTGAGGGTTGAGATTTCGCACCACGGCAGGGTCGACTGGAAGGAGGCGCCGATGTAGAAGATGGTCCAGGCGATCATGATGTTGTAGTAAATGGTCTCCAGCATCACCACGAACACCATCGCCCAGCCCATACCTGGCGCCGAGGAAACGCAATGTGATGTTATAGATATGTTCACACACACACACACACACACACACACACACACACACACACACATATATATATATATATATATATATATATATATATATATATATATATATATATATAAAATGATAATAATAATAATAATAAGATACCTACTCTCTCCGTATTGAAATCTCTTTCCCTCATCGTCTCTACACCCTCCCTCCCCTCTCACCCCTCCCTCTCGCTTGTAGCGGCCGTATAAGAAAGAAAAAACTCTCGCAAGATAGGAAAACAGCTCACTGCCACCACCCATTTAATTAACGTATGGGAACGTTAGTGCAATGGTTGTGAGGTGATAGTGTAAAGGAAGAGTGTAGGGAACGGAGAGATAGGGAGTGTATGTGTGTGAGAGAGAGAGAGAGAGAGAGAAAGGTGTGTACATGTAGTGTGCGAGAGTACGGTAGACGTGTTCTTTAAGCCGAGAGTGTGCGGGGGAAGATCTCCCGGACGCAGATTGGTCCCGCGATGCTTATACGTATTATGATACCGGTCTAGTCATTCCTTCCTTTTACAATCCTTGAGTCTTACTCATTGACTACAGTACTGCGAGGGATCTTTAAACAATCTGAAAATATTATTCATTTATTAAAACTCAAAACCATAAGAACATAAAAAAATAAAACTAAAACGGACTTGAACATAAAACACTAAGGTAAAACTAGAACACGGCCATAAAACACTAAAAATGAACGAAAACACAAACGTAAAACACGCTGAAACACAAACGTAAATCACACTAAAACACTGATAAAACAAGAAAAAAAAACAATAAAACACGTAAACGCAAGGACACATTAAAATACTTATGAGAGGCACCGGTCTTATAAAATCACTGTGCTTTACTAAAAAATCACAAATGTCTCCTGATACCTCAATTGATAATTCTCACGACCACTTAGCTCTTAAGGAGGCCCATTCCGGGGTTCCTCACGTCTGGTTCCTTCTGTGACCCAAAGAACAATCCCCCTTATTCTTGCCTCTCCTGTTTCTTTTTGACTCTGTGGCGCGAAAGAGTTGAAGCTCTGAAGTTATTAATATCTTTAAAAACACCATTAGAAAATTAAAATTAATAAAATAAACAATAAAATAATCACAAAAGAACTAAAATGATAAATAGTGAATTAATTAAAAGATAAAACACGTGATTCTCCCACGTTCACTTTTTCCGCCAATTCTTTTATGTATAATGGTTCCTTGCATTTAGGTGTGGAATAATAAAACACATTTAAAAAGAATGTTTAAAA
>NC_091569.1:15845643-15853143 GCF_042767895.1 Penaeus vannamei | reverse complement strand
CCTCATCCCTCACTCGTAACTGACAGAACACCTGGAGGCCTTGATGGGCAGCATTATAAAGAGAGCTACCACTTCAGGCAAGAGCCGGGACACTAGAGAAAAGGCCCGGGCGAAGCTAGTCTTCGCAAATCTAACTGAACTGAATTCAGGCAAGACCAGAGATATTTTAAGGGAAAAAAGGTCAAACCACAACAGACCCCTTAGCCAATTGTACAGCATACCTCGTGGCGGCTGCGACAATGTTTACATGGGTGAGACAGGATGAGGACTTCACGGATCGACCAACACCGTAACGCTCTTCGATGCCATGACACGAGGAGCGCCTTCGCTGTTCACGTCGACACCGACGGCCACCTCCCCAAGAGGTCCCAGGCCCCCATCCTATAGCAAGGCCTGCCCCCTCGACAAAGGAAGACGGTAGAAATGGCGAACACCTTCAACACCGCAACGGAGAACCTCGAACTAGCCAAGCACCTGACCGTTCAGTGCATGAATATATACCACTATGTATCTTGTAGCCTCCAGGCTAGTCCAGTGGTAAAGTGTCGGCTTCTCATCAAAGGGATCGGCGGTTCGCGTTCCACCAGGCGCGAGAAATCACTATTGTCGCCTGGAGATTCCTGCTCTTCCTCTGACCACGCCCCCATCGGGATCACGTGACATCTAACCCCCTCCCCCTGAACCTACGTGAACTAATATTACAGATGCGAAAGGAGACCAAGGAGGCGGAGGAACAGGAGCTGGCACAGGGGGCAGATCACGAGCCTAACAGAGTCTAAGGCACACACTTTCCCTGGCCCACTAACACCCAGGAAACCCCCTTGGCACCGAGCACAGGTTAAAACCCAATGTCATTATGTACTGGCAACACTGGCGGCTGTAGTGCACACTGAGATGAGGTTGCATGCGGTTCTGGTAACACCTCAGAAACCTGTTTTATTTCAAAATTGTGGACAGTCAGTGACATTGTTTATGTTCTTATGTACAGTATGTACTAGTAGAGATTATACACGCATGTTTCAGTATATATATATATATATATATATATATATATATATATATATATATATATATATATATATATATATATGCTGACGTATGTATATCATCATAAAAGTCAAACAGAATTTATTGGTCCATTCCGAACCTGAGCCTTTTGCCAGAAGCCGAGACACCAGTGCCCCAAGCATGACTCTATCCGATGGTTGCAAGTGGTGAAGGTATGTGGCCTGTGTTGTCTCAGTTAGCTTTACTAGAACATGTGTGGAAAGCTATGCATGAGAATGAATATCTTCACAATACAAGAGATGTATTTGTCCGGTGTCAAATATATCTTCGTCAAAATAAATCGTCATGTATTTCTGACGAAGATATATTCGAAACCGGTCAAACACATCTCAAGTATTGTGAAGATTTTCATTCTCATCCATACATTTCTACGTTTGTCAACATGAATACGGCCCATTATTAGAACATAGATGTATCCCCTGAACTCATCACTGCGTCTTAGGATTTTTGGGAGCAGTGCCATTCAATTCACTTCCATGACAAAAATCAACAACAGTGACTGGTTTTCCCTCGTGAGAAATTCGCGAGGCAGCATGGTAACTGTAGCATGGTTTTAGTAACGGTGTAGAGGAAAAGTACTATTACCTCGTGGCTGCTTACCGGATGCATTGTGTAGATAATTTTATTGTAGTTAACTTGATAATATGGTTAAAAGATAGATATATATGGAAGGAGCGAGGTAACCTTGTTCTGAAGACATGAATAGTAAAAACAGAGAGAGAGAGAGTGATAGAGTGGGTGAAAGAGAGATAGATAGATAGATAGAGAGAGAGAGAGAGAGAGAGAGAGAGAGAGAGAAAGAGAGAGAGAGAGAGAGAGAAAGATAGAGAGAGAGAGAGAGAGAGAGGAGGGACGAAAAACACTTGTCTTTTGTTAAGACGGTGGGACTCCCCCCCCCCTTCTCCACTCTCTCTGGTCCTCCACCCTAGACCCTGTTACCTGACCTTCCTTCTCTTTGCAGATGCGCCTCTACCCACCTGGCAGCGAGAATGCGAAGAAGTGAGCGAAAACAAACGAAGCCAGAAGAAAATTAAGGAAAACTGAAGCCATGCTTTCAGGAATTCTGAAACGCGATCTTCATTAAATGTTCTACGGCTGTGATATGCGTGTGTATGTGTGTGTGTGCGTGTATATATATATATGTATATATATATATATATATATATATATATATATATATATATATATATATATATATATATATATATGTATATATATATGTATATATATATATGTATATATATATATAATTTTTTTCACACACACACACACACACACACACACACACACACACACACACACACACACACACACACACACGGACCAAAGGGAGAGAAGAGGCACCGAAGGGGGAACTGCGCTAGATCGCCAAGGAGAGAAAGGTTGATATTAATGTGTAACAAAATATCCGAAAAAAGTAATAGATAAGGATACTAATGCCCTTGTACATTTCATGGTAAAAAAAAAATGTAATTATCCTAAACTCATGTTTTCTCCGTAAACTTTTCCTGCTCAGTTGTGCCAAAACACAGAAGAAAGATAACTGATTATATATATGCATAAATTCATCTCAGCAGATTAGATATTGTGTTTGGGTGCTCTAATGGGCTCTTATTTAGAAGTTTAAAAATTTTGAGTATTTTATCTAGATTTGATAATGTAAAAATACATAATGTCATTATTATTAGCGTTATTTGATTTTGATTATATTTGCTACCGTCTTCATGTTGTATTGTCAGCGTTTAACCAGATAACATGTTCAGAAATTAAAATTTTAGAAACAAAAAAGTAGGTAAAGTTTCTGCTATTTTTATTTTTAACTTTGCTAACTGGTTAAACGTGCGCGCATTTGCACCGCTCCATCGCAGCCGCTTGGAGCCGTGTGACTGCCGAGTGAACATTACCCTTCCGCTAGAAAAACGGGAGCGTTCATTCGAACGACTGTTGTTTTTTCATTTACTTTTTTTTTTTTTTGTAGAGGCCATAAGGAAATGTAAAATGTCAATATTTTTCTCTTTTTTACATTGTTACAACAAGAAGTTTACTTAATGTACGAATTTCTGTAAAAACAAAGTCTTTGGTTAATCCTCCTAACAACAAAACACTTATTTTTATCATTAAGCTCCGTGAGTAATATGCGTGTAGTGTCAACTTGCAAATCACTTTACCCTTCGACGAATTAAGCTTCCGGGACCTTGGAAATTTTTACGCTGTGAAATGAGGTAGACTACGCTACACCAAAGAGATCTTACTTGAACTAAGCGAATACTAATAATATCAGTGGCCTTAAAATACACGTTTGACCCGTTATGGAGCAGACTAATGTGCTAACAGGTGAGAGAAAAAAATATGTATGTTCTAAATTAGCTTCAAACCAAAATACCAGAATGGACGCTCTTGTATGAAAATAAAACCATTATACATGTTTTGTTTATGTGAGCCTCATTCTTCAGTCTCCCATGACATTTATTACTCCGATTCTTCGCTGGAGAATAAGTATTCAGGCGAATTGACTTAGGGAGGGAGACGACTTACGGTAAAGGTGAACCATATTCATGTTGGCAAATGTAGAAAGGTATGAATGAGAATATCTTCAAATGTAATTCTGACGAAGATATATTCGAAACCGGTCAAATCCATCTCTTTTATTGTGCAGATATTCATTCTCATCCATACCTTTCTACATTACGGTAAGGGCTTGAGTTGATGGAACCTGGGTAGTTCTCGCCTTTTACCGCGAGTCATTCAACACTGAAGATGAAGCCGACCGCCCTACTTCTGTTTTTTAGATTACGATTCCGTTCCCCTTGGCTGACCATGGCGCTTTAGGTAATGCTATATCTGGTTATTAATAAGTAGTACATTTCCAAAAGGATCATAAACTATCAATCCCACGAAAGACTATCGTGAGTTCGGTCGTGGACTCCATCGGCCACAGGAAGGCGTTCGAGTCGTTGCTTCACGAATCACTCAGGGAAATATGGATTCCGATATGGATTACTGGATTACTAGCCTGGTATTGAAAAATGCTGTAAGTTGTGGGGCCTGTCTATCTTTCCTTTTATCTCTGGAGTGAGGCAAGGCTGTCTTCTCGCACCATTTCCATCACTTACATGGACTGTAGATACTATCGAGAGCCACTGTGGGGCTACACCGGTCAATATTGTTTAACGACCTTGACTTTGCTGTCGATGTTGCTATTCTCTGGAAACCCCAGGGGTGGCTCTCGATGCATTTAGCAATAAAACGAAGCCCTTGAGTCAATATGTCTCTTGGACCAAGACAAAAATCCAGGATTTGGGGTACTTGCTTGGAGAACCTGTTCAGTCGGTACATGTTTGTGGCGAGGTTATTGAAGTCACACAAAGCTTTACATACTATGGTAGAGTTGTTCTTTACTGGGCTGTCAGACCAGACAATCAGTAGACGGAATGACCTGCCAGTAGGTGCCACGAACACTCTTGCCAAGAGTATCTGTTGGCGTCTGTGCAATTGGACCGAGCTACGTGTCTTCAAGGGCTTAATACAGCATGTTTTCATTTTCGGAAGTAAAAGCAGTATGGTATCCCGTGCCAGATCACGTGGTACAGTTGGCAGGACCGTGTAACCAAGCCAACTACTGGACATGTTACTCGCAAATTCCGGGACCGCCAACCAGGCTATACAGCACCTAACCGGCTTCCCCGTGGACGACCATACCCACCAGGTTGTCTCTTCTGGAGATTAACCTGGCTGGAGGAAGCCCGTTGGACGACCTAGGAAGTCATGACTTGGGCAAATCGACCAGACCTGTCACTAGGAATTAGAGATAAGCTAAGGACTCAGGAGCAACAATTCATGACCTGCTCACTACAGGTTAAACTCCCGTGAGTGAGGGCTTGAGTCTCAGACACGCATATATATGTTATTATATTTTATCCACCCGCATCCCATGCACATACGTTGATTATATTTATGCTTATGTTCACTCAGACACACTCGTTCATCAGCCTATGCCCTAGGTCTATCCATATGTTCAGTTTCGTGCTCATGCATGTGCATATATCCAAGCAGGTACGCCTGTCCTTCCACTTTTACACATGCTCACATGCAGGTATGCATACACATATTTGCTTTAAATTCAACTACATATAAGTACGTGCATATATATTGTACACGTACACATAACACATACATGCAGCTATACAATGACATGCATATACGTGCATGCACACTTACGTATATGTGCACACATTAGTATCCACATACATTACATACAACTGCACTTATTAACATGTATATATGTGCGAACACACATACACTTGCATCTTGTAAACATACTCATAATTATACACATATATGCAGCTATACATACATGAGCATGTGCACATACGTACCTGCATGCAGATGCCCGCAAATGTGTTCATATAAACATTTAGACAGTGCATGTGTATTACCCACATGCATACACACATATGGACACGTACACGCTCATACTCGTGCTTAGACGTTTAAACCCTGACTGCATGGACGCAAAAAAAAAAAAAAAAACACTATTCTAATAAGCCTACGTATCAAATGTGCATAAACTGTAGGATTGCAACAGAGAGGTTAGGTTAGGATGGGTTGAACTAGGTTAGGTTGGGTTAGTTAGGTTAGGTTGGGTTAGATTAGATTAGGTTAGACTGGGTTAGGTTATGCTGGGTTAGGTTAGCTTAGGTTAAATAATGTTAGGTAAGTTAGGAAGGGCGGCGGCTGGCGTGGATGGAGAGGATTCAGAATGTCGTTGGGATGGGTAAGGATGGGGCTTGGGGTCTAGAGGAAATCCCAATGCTGATTTTGTATCTGGCAATTCTTCGGTGTCGCATTTCTTAATGGTAAGCCTACTGGCCATCGCTTGAACTACGCTTCGTTGATACGAATTTATCAGACGGATCCTTTTTCGAATGGTTCATTCTAGATGTTGCTTTATGATGGTGATGTTTAAATCTACCTGCTTTCGTAATGCACTGCACTCACATACTGACGGATTGGCTGTTCCTTAGTGCATCTACGTAACGAATAAACTGTAGTCACAGATGACGTCCTGTGGAAGTGGAGACAGATGATTTCCTGTTTTCATCACCTGTTTTGGTGATCTTTTTTTCTTTGGGGGGGGGGGTTGTAATAAATTTACCGCTGTTTGCATTTTCGAGAACAATCAGGAACTTCTTCAGTACGGTATTTAAGGGCGTCCTCTGTAGCGTCCTTAACTCTTAATACCGTATTTAGTTTAATCCTAATCCGCCGTGTCCGTACCGAAGACGACACTCTCCGCTGCCAGACGACGCGACATTAATGTTCAGTAAAAACTGTCGTACTCACTATTCTATCACCACCGTTATCATGTAAACATGTCGGTGAGAAGAGAAATGTCGCGCGTGAAATTCGCTCCTTTGGGAGATTTTGTTTTATTTTTATTTCTTTCTTTGTGTAATGCCATGTTTTTGGTAATCATATTTAAGACATTTCAGAGGTTTCAAAATATCTAATGTGTATTTCATGAAACTGAGACTCTTACTAATGTTTTCATAATGCTAATTATCTTATACCTTTTTTTTTTTTTTTTTTCTATCTCTGCACTGCTTTGCCTCCTAACTGTTTAAAGTGTTCTGTAAATAATACAAACTTCTCAGATGCTTCTGAAGACCACCTTTTCCTTCCCTTCATCCCAGACGTACCTACATGATTGAAGACAAGGCATTAAAAAATTATTCGTATTATTGATCAATTCTTTATGCCTCCCAATGTTCCCAAAATTGAAAACTAAGACTAGCATCATATCAAAGTAAGAAAGTTCGCACCTCTATTTTCTGTACACATTTCTTCAAGATTATCTGTTTCAAATATGATTTGTTTGGAATCTTAAGTTAATGGACTGTCTCTTTAAATTTCTATCAATTCTTGTGATGTTCTTGGTCTGTGATATAGTGATGGTTCTACCCACTGTTGTTGATGTGAAGATCCTGGTCTCGTATTTCTGGGCGTGTGGGAATAGGTGTTGCAAATCTAAAGGGTGGGAGTGAGGTATGTTTTTTTTATTGCTGAACAATCTGTGATATTTTGAAACATTTCTGTGCAATGTTCTCTTCACACATAACTGTTGCATGTTGTGAAGGGTTGCGTTTGGAGCAAGTCATGCACTCATACCTGTAAATAAGCAACAAAATCATCCAAAAGATATCTATTCAACATTCACGCTTCCTATCCCTACGCATATGATATAGAAGACAGTATTAAAGATATTACCTTAAGATTTGCAGTCCGATATAAAATTTATTTGGATAAATAAACCTTGCAATTTGCATTCAGACACTGCATTGTTAAAAGATTTTTCTGACAACTGATATCCATTTATCATAGATTGGAGAAAAGGTGGTTGTTATAGAAAGTTATAGTCAGTCACTCAAGATG